>NW_019417413.1:20564-83854 GCF_000390285.2 Anoplophora glabripennis | reverse complement strand
CCTACACGAGATGAGGCAGGATAAAGAGGGATAATCCCCCTCGATCCCAAATCATTGAGGCCAATTTCTAGCCATGGAATAATGGCGAGCTGCACCTGCTTTCATACACTCTAACTTCTCACACACATTTCGCTCTTTATGTTTAGCCGACATCCGCTATGAGTCCATGTTCTTACCAAGTATTTCTTAAAAATATACCTAATAAATCATCACAATATATATATTAGTGTCACAGATAACTTGCTAACATGCAGAATTATAACCTTGGGGGGCTCGAGACTGTTTATTTAGCTCGATGATAAATATTGCAGACCGCTTACGTTACCATGTTGCCTTTTTTTAACTAACGGGTTTCTTATATTTTCTACCTTATAACAAAAATATTGATACCAAGAGGCCGTCACCGCTGCCGCCGCCGCCCCCCGCAGCCCGCTGCCGGCTTCCAGCATCGTAGGCCGTATCCGGCCGCCTGCTCCCCCCTATGACGCAGGCATCCCGCTGCCTCCCCGTACGCCGGCATCGCGCTGCTACCCCCACACGCCGGTACCCCGCTGCCGCCCCACGCGCTTGCACCCCGCTGCCCCCCCTCACGCCTGCACCCCGCTGCCCCCCACCGCTGCTCATGCATGCACCTGGTGCCGCCTCTGACGTCACGCTCCTCGATGCCGATCTCCTGGTGGTCATTGCCGATGACGGACCCCGGCTTCTCCTTCTGCATTCCGCACCTGCACCCCGCTGCCCCCCGCCACTGCTTATGCACGCACCTGGTGCCGCCTCTGACGTCACGCTCCTCGATGCAGACCTCCTGGTCATTGCCGATGACGGACACCGGCTTCTTCTTCTGCAATCCAGATCCCTCACCCCCGCACCTCACTGACACTTCTTCAGCGTGACCTTGGAGCTGCTGCTGGAGACCGGATGCCAGCTCCGGATGGCGGCAGCCTTGTGGTAGCCTGGAGTGACCTTGAAGTGAGTTAGTTGGTAGCCCCACTGCTATACTACTTTTCACCTTTCAAATTCAGCAGTCTCCGGCATATCCGTAGGTACAAGACTACATCTATGAATATACTGGGTGTTCTGATATCCTGAAGCTCGCTCGAAGGGTGGAATACGACACTTACCTCGCCTTCTCTTTGGGTTGAGTTCCACAGACACGCCTAAGTGTATATGACTCTACCTGGGATAAGTATTGAAAAAACCTAAAGGGCGCTCGAAAGCCGAAATACGACAATAGCCATTATATTTTTCTGAATTTGTTGTAATAAGGGAAGTAATAAAGAAACCTGCTGAAGTGAAAAACTCATGACATGGCTCATGTATAATTTTATATTCATATTTTAAAATAACATTAAAACTTAAAATATCGGCATATGACATTATTGATTTGATTCATTATGATCTTTTTGTATTTAATCTATGGTAAGATCACCAGCACCCAAAGATGATTATATTATAAATATCCTTGACTAGCACCCAACATCACAGACCATAGAGCAACAGAATAACCTACGAAACAGCTATTTCCGGGATAAAATGATATCCATACTTAAATGAAAACATGTTTCGTAGTTCAGTTACATCATATGTATTCTTCCTCTTCTAACTACTATTGTAAATAAATATTTTGAGGTTTGCATAGAAATTTTGACAGTATTGACAATTGTTATTTTAATTTGGATTATAAAATATATTTTCATACAACTGCAAAATGGGATCTCATACTAGAGTTAAAAGTAGGTCACGATCACCGTCTTACAAGAGCAAATCCAAGAAGTATGAGAGAAACCTTAAATCGAGAAGCAGGTCAAGATCCAAATCGAGTTCACCCAGAAGGAGTAAGTCCAGAAGACACAGAGAAAGGAGTAATTCAACTGAGGCTCTGTATAACAACCGAAATAGAAATGATAGGAAATCATTGCATCGAAGTACGTCAAATGGACACCATTACTCTGAAGAATCTAGTCGTGATTATAGAGACAGACGATACAGTCACAGTGAATACAGATCCAGAGATTCGCATAAAAAAGGATCTTATGAGGACGATTTCATGGAGTCTAGAAGGAAGCAAAGAGAAATTTTAGGCATGAGGGAATGTTCAAACATTTGGACAAAGTCGCCAGAAGCTGAAGAGTGAGTTTACTTTAAATTCATAGAAACTCAATTTTTTGTGTACAAGATATCTGTTATGAAAATACTCAGAAATTTAATAAGATAACTGCAGACAAATATATAAGAATAGATGAATTTTGTTTTACAGATCAAATAATGAAGAAGAGTACTTAGAAGAAAGTCACACAGAAAAAAAATTGAAAAAGAAGAAGGATAAAAGTAAAAAAGAGAAAAAGCATAAAAAATCAAAGAAACATAAAAAGGACAAGAAAAAAAAGAAAAAGAAGAAGGTATCCTCTAGTGAGGGTAGCGGATCAGAAGCAGAAGAATGGGTGGAGAAAACAAGTAAGTTTGAATGTAAGGTAATTTATCTTACCCATGAAGAAATGTAAATATTTTGAAAATATATGTAATGTAACTTATTTTTCTTAGGTGAAACTAAGACAGAATCGCAATCTGACAATGAAGATAGTGTGGTCGGTCCGATCCTGAAACCACACACAACTCTAACAAGCAAAGAAATGGGCAAGGCCCTTCTGCCTGGTGAAGGAGCAGCGATGGCGGCTTATGTTGCTGAAGGAAAACGAATCCCAAGGAGAGGAGAGATTGGGTTGACATCTGATCAAATTGCCACATACGAATCTGTCGGCTATGTTATGTCTGGATCGAGACATAGGCGGATGGAGGCTGTACGTATTCGTAAAGAAAATCAGATCTATTCGGCAGATGAAAAACGTGCTCTGGCCATGTTTAGCAAGGAAGAGAGGCAGAAGAGAGAGAACCTTATTTTAGGACAATTTAAGGATATGATCAGTTCAAAGCTAGCAGATAAGAATAAATAAGAAATTATATTGTCTTGGAAAGTTGTCATCATCTTACATTACAAAATGTTACACGAAAAATTAAAATTTTTGATGTATATAATTAAAATTCACTATTTCTATTTGTATATACTATAGGAGGTAATAAATAATGCCATGTATATTGATTGGTCTAGAATTAGGATGGAATTATTATAAAGTTGTATCTTTTTTTGTTTTATATTTATTTAAAGCAAAATTATATAAAAAAAATTTTTATTCTACAATAAAAGAATTAAGTATAGCAGTTTTTGTATTAAAATGGGATATACATGGTGTTTTGGCGAAATACCACACATTCAGGAACAGATGGAACCTAAAAAAGTAAATTTTTTCCTACTCTGTCATATATTAAAATGTAAAATTTGATTTTACATTTTACCTAAAGAAAAAATATTCATGCTGAAATCATTGAAAACTCGCTATCATTCTTTTTTTGAGAAAAACGCAATTAAGGTGTAGCAACTCCAATGATTATTAGAGAATCTATTTTTTTCTTCTAGAATAAGGAGAAAGAAGTTTTATGCCTGAACAAAATTTTTTCTTTGAAATTCCGAAGCGCATCGGACGGCTACAAAATGACTACCTGCGGCACACAGCTGCAGCCTAAACTTTTAGAAAATTTGAAATACAAAATATTTTTGGGGTTATAACGAAAGTATTTTAATTACAAAACAAAATACTATTTTACATTTAAAATACTACTTATTTGGTATTTATTTTGTCAAAATATTTCCAGCTGTGCTAATGACTTACTTTTTGATTCCTAACTCTTCTAATAAGTACAACTATATAGGTACAACTAACATATGTATGTCATTAATACTAATAGATGTAGTTAGAAAGAGTTTGTGTTCAATTAGAAGTATTTTCAAATGAAAGTAATAATGTATATCTTAAAAAATTTGAAAGCTTTTATCTTGACACGATTTTTTAAAACGGCGGACATCATAATTCCAATTTTTCATTCTCTGAAGAGAAGTACCCCTGGTAGCAAAATCTTGCACAAGACTCTTACATATACAAGACTGCTGTGTACCTATTGCTGAAATTTGCATCAGTTTACTGCAAGATTCATTGTGCAATTGTCTTGATCAAAGCTTGCAATGGATTTGATTCAGGTAACTATGTTGCATATACATATACATTGCTCAGTTCTGCAGCAAGTCTGCAACACGTTGACTTATGGACTCAAGTACTTTTGGTTAAGTCTGGTGCAAGTATTAAGTTAGAGTCACCAACAGACATAAAACAATCTGACACAATTTGGCTATTTCAAGTAAACTTGAAACAACTTGTATTAGAATTGCACACGATTGTGCTACCATCGCATAGGATTTTTGGTAAGTTGATTTTAACATTTTCAAAAACTGACCTTTTTACTTCAAATTCTCGCCAATCACACAAAAACTATTTTAAAAATCCTCTACGTATTTCTCCATAACCATGCTCATGCCTGCTCATGTAGATCAAGAGAAATTTTTTTGTTTTTTCGCAGATTCAAATTTACGTCAGTTACGTACTGCGTGTCGCAGAGCCGCTCGAATTCAACATGCCTCACAAGAATGACTCCAGAGTCGCCATTTTGTACTATTTATGAATAAATTTTTTTGTTTGAACATTTTAACGACATGGTTAATAACATCTTGATGAATATCCTTCTCTTACTTTTCCTTCCATTAAAAAAAATCGCCAAAAATGCTTTATCATTTAATTTAACAGTGGTGTTACCCCTCCCCTTATAATTAATATATACCTACATGATGTTCCTAAAACGAATGGGTCACCACTTCAAAAATAACTACGTTAGATGAAAATTAAACCAATTAGATTTTGTTGACAGCACAATTTTGCTATTTTAAACATGTTTTTCCAATTTAAATAATATTAACATAACTTTTCAAAAAGCAAGAATAGGTTTATTTTCATTCAAGGAAGCTAGGTATTCTTCGTATTCCGGACATCCTGTATACCTACAACGGAGTTAAATGCTATTGACTTTGAAATAGTCAACTGCGTTTTCCCAGAAATCGTGCGTTTTCAATTAGGTCGGCTAGATGATGAGTAATTTATTTCTTTATTATATAAAACAAAAAATTCCATTGTAATATATCCATTCTAATAGGTACATCATAAGTAAAATTGAATATAGCGGTTAAAAGATAATAAACTTTAGCAACCCAAAAAATATACTTTTGTACCAGATTCAAAATTTATTAAATTATTTCTGAAAAAGATTATGGTTAAAATTTGATAAAAGAAACTATTTTTAACGCCCTGAAATCAAAAACAGAAGAAAATAAGCCTATATGTTTACGTATAGAAAAAAATTGTCTTATAATTATTTTGATGTTCTATATATCAATCCCTGAATTATGGTACTTTTCTCAAAACACCCTATATTTGCAAATATAGGATTCAAACACATTTTAAATTGCAAAGGACCCCCCAAAATCCTTATGGGAATTGTCTCCCGGTTAAATTGTCTGAATTTTTAGTATGTTATAGTATTCATGGTCCTGATCAAAAGTCCTTATGGGCACAAGCGTCCAAAACCTCTAAATTTCGAGTTATGAGCCTCAGAGAGGTGCTGGGTGGACGTATTTGGACTCTTATGGATTTTGCAAGTTCCACATTCTCTAACGTACTTAACGGTATAGGCTCGCGGTCAACTCGGCTGATTTGACAGTATGTTAAAGTACTCTTCATCATGAATACACATCATCATTCAGGGGTTCCGTAACTCGCAATTGATGGTTGCGGGGGCTTGCGCGGATGAGAGTTCTTGATCAGGATGAAGAGCACTTTAACATACTGTCAAATCAGCCGAGTTGACCGCGAGCCTATCCCGTCAAGTACGTTAGAGAATGTGGAACTTGCAAAATCCATAAAAGTCCAAAAAATCCATCCAGCACCTTTCTGAGGCCCACAATTCGAAATCGGGGGTTTTTGGAGGTTTGCGCCCATGAGAACTTTTGATCGGGATATCGGGATGAAGAGCACTTTAACAACTGTGAAATCAGCCGGGTTGACCGCGAGCCTATACCGTTAAGTACGTTAGAGAATATGGAACTTGCAAAATCCATAAAAGTCCAAAAACGTCCACCCAGCACCTTTCTGAGGCTCATAACTCGAAATTTAGAGGTTTTGGACGCTTGTGTCCAAGGACTTTTGATCAGGACCATGAATACTATAACATACTAAAAATTCAGCCAATTTAACCGGGAGCCAATTCCCATAAGGATTCTGGGGGGTCCGAAGGACCCAAGGAGCAAATACTGAATGAATACTGGTGAATTCAAATTGTTGCCTTAAGCCGGTTCTGATTTCCAGACGAGCAGTTCGCCTTCCGACCCAATCACTCCACTGAACTCCAAATCCTTCGCCTTACCGAGCACATCACGGCGGCCTTCAACAGGGGACAGTACACTGGTGCTGTCTTCCTGGACGTCGCAAAGGCCTTCGATACGGTTTGGCATGAAGGCCTACTGATGAAAATGCTCACCAACCAATATCCCATATCCTTTACCAAACTCATAAAATCCTACCTACACCACCGAAAATTCCGCATCCAAATCCAAGATTCCCTTTCCACCACCCGTCCCATGGAGGCCGGTGTCCCCCAGGGCACCGTCCTGTCCCCACACCTATACACCATTTACAACTCCGACATCCCACATCCCCCCAACACCAACATATACTTATACGCCGACGACCTGACAATCACATCCCAATCCGTAGATCCTAGATATTCCGTCTCCCTCCTCCAAAACTCCTTAGACCAACTTGAAACCTGGTGCAACAGGTGGAAAGTCAAAATTAATCCCAACAAAAGTTCGGCTATCCTTTTTACCAAACGAAAAATCCCACAAAACCTCGACAGACTGACACTATCCCAGGAACCTATCTCCTGGAATCGACAAACACGATACCTGGGCGTGACGATGGACCAGCGTCTCACGTGGAAACCGCACATCGTGGAGACGGTGGCGCGAGCGAAGACCACCAGGGCTAGGCTCTATCCCTTACTCAAAGGTGGAAACACCCTCAGTTTAAGGAATAAGCGAACGCTTATCAAGGTGGTACTTCAACCGCAGCTAACCTACGCCTCCACGGCGTGGGGTCACGCGGCAAAAAGCCACTTAAAGTCATTACAGGCTGTGGAAAACATAGCCCTCCGCACGGCCACCGACGCGCCCTGGTACGTAAGAAACACTGACATATTACGAGACTTACAATACACAAACGCTACACAGACAATAAGACAAAACGCGGAGAAACGATTTGACGTAGCCGCTAGACATGACAATCCCCTCCTCAGGCAAGCCGTTGACTACGTACCCGACGTGACCGACAAACACAAAAGACCTAGACACCAACTTTTTGACCCTGGGTGACCACCCCAATGACCCCCCCCCTGCCCGCTAACCTTTTCTGTTTCAGAGACAGCCAGGATCAAGAAACGAAGACAACGACACACACACACACACACACACACCCCCCATACCCTCCTTAACCCTCCCCTCCCGCGCTAGCCTAAGGGCCACCTTAGCAAAGCGCATCCCAGGCTGCATAGCCGCACTACCCTACCCAACCATACCACACATAAACATGACACTACCCCCGGGGTTTACACAGACGAGCCGGCGAAGCAAGAAGAGCGCCAGAAGAAAGGGCCCTAGCCGGCGGGGCCCAGCCAGGACAAAAGGAGGTCCCACAAAGCGCCTACACCGGCCGCATTTGCGGTCGGGGTAGACGACGGATGGGGCCCACCTACGAAGGCTGTCCAGGCCTACACGAGATGAGGCAGGATAAAGAGGGATAATCCCCCTCGATCCCAAATCATTGAGGCCAATTTCTAGCCATAGAATAATGGCGCGGTTCTGATTTTTCCAATCTGAAATTAGTATTGATTGACTAAGGAGCCAGCAACTAGAGTTATATTCTAACTTCAGTGTGGTCAGTAGAAATTAGTTTTGAGTCTGTTCATGCTTAGTGAAGTTAGCCATATGCGAAGGAGCTAGCACATACTCATTGTCGCCAATAGAAATATATATAAGCATGTTTTATGAAACTAATTAATAAAGTTTATTATTATGTTACAAACAATTATGGCATTTCAAAAATGGTAACCTTAATTTTCTTCTATGTAGTCTGATATTTTTCCACCTGTAAATAAATTGAAAATTAACAGTACGTACAGAGGTACGTCATTTAGTTAACATATTGAAAATCAGTGTTTTATTTTTAAAAATACTAAATGACATTTTGTTTATTTTCTGCCTCCGTACTTGTTATTTTTTTCCAAATAAAGTATCAAACATATTTGAAAAAGAATTCGTAGTTTTTTTTAAAGATTAATTTTCAAATAGCTATCTGAATGAATTATGTGTGGTTTGTAGTTGTATATATGATTATCCTGTTATTGAAAAATAAAATCTTTTTTTATGCCAGAAAGCATATATAAATGAGCATTATCTATTTTATTATTTTTATATTATGTTTTAATTAGGAATTAATGGAATATGTTTAAAGAAATAATTGATAATTTACTCTCACTTGATATTAATTTTTACGAATGTACTAACATTTTAGAATTTTTTTTCCAACAGATTTTACAAAATTAAAATTCAATATATATACCTACAACCCAGTATAAAATGTATAAAGGAACAATCTGCTTATATATGATTTCAATAACGATAAATATAAAATAATATATTGTATATGAATACAAATAAAATTTAGCAACTTTATTTCTAATGCGGAGTATGAATTAAATTAATTTTCTTTGCTGAATATTTTGAGTAGTAATAAGTACAAATAGTACAATTAACAGTTACCCTAAAATAAATCATACCAGGAGCTGAAAACCAGCTCCTGTTTCTCTAAGCTCGGTTAAACCTAGTACACTTAATGATTGCCCAAAAATAGAATACTTCGGGAGCCAGCTATAGAAAACGGCTAACTTCAGATCATTGCCACCGTTGCCAAGTTGTCATTTCGTTTAAATCTTTAAAGCCCCATATTGCTGGAGGGGATAGAAGTTAGAAACGCTTTTAGAGAGTAAGCAATGTACTTGCTCATGAAAATTATTAAATTGAACCATTGGACGGGGAAACATTAAATTATAATAAATTAACCGCTTAGTGAGGAAGTTTCAACGTAGCTAAAGTTAGTGTGACGTTCTTACTTCATATTTTCCATCCAAGGTATAGGAAAATATACAAGGTATAAAGCAAGTGTTATTAACAACTGCACTGTTACTTATGCAGTTATAAAATTTAAATTAATGCGTAGTGCACATGCATTTGATATAAAGTGACATTTGAACCGCATACCCTTATCATGTTATTTACATAAAGTGGCCCCTGTAACTCAAATTTACGACAGTCTGTGTCTACATTATACATTGATTTTATATTTAGTAGTGCACAATAACTATCAGAAAATGCCTTTGGCAAATATCGACGAAATGATTTTTCGACAATCCAGACTGGGGGTGGCCAGGAATTTGTTTGATGTTGAAGTTCCTCATAGAGTAGCCAGCTACGATAGATATATACCCTGCAGGGCGAACAACACTTGGGAGACCAGTTTTGCTACGATCCCAGATCCAAATAAGGGAGTTCAGTCCGGCAAGAAGACGAGGGAAACAGGTGAGAACACAAGGGACAGTTCTGTATATAATATCCTGTTACGGAATGAATTACTGGGAGAGAATATTGAGGATGTCAAGTCGCAGTGTGACGAGAGGCAGGCACTTACCCCTGTGAAGAGTAAAAACCTTTTCAAATATGGAACTCCTACAAAGGTATGTATGTATGAATATATTTCGATTTCGTAGATTGATCGCCACCCCAAACGATATACCTATAGTGACGTTAGCACATTTTTATATAATAAAGGATTTGTGGAAGAGAAAGATTATAAATATACCTGTTGAGGTGGGAATTAATTAATATTCATGTGTTTAGAGGATTTTAGTGGTGGGGTATGTATGCATAAATCCTTAGAATTCCTATCTTTTGATCGAGTCATTTCAATTGAATGAACAGAAAAAATGTATGATCTGATATCGATTAGTAACACATTAAAATAGTTTACTTATTATTAGATATTTTCCTTTATACAAAATTTTATTTTGTTTTGAATAGTAGGTGTATAGAAAATATTTCTTCTTAATTTTTTTTTATAAATTAATACCTAGGTATTAATATGTTGATAAAATATTTTATAAGATTAAAAAATATTTTTTTCTTTATAGGGTTGCTCAAATGTGCTATGTAATAGATACAAAAAAGAATTTAATATTTTAGTAGTAAAAGTTAAATTGGACCTGAATAAACATGAATAATTATAGTTATGTAAATTTTGATCCAATTAAAGGAAAAAAATGTGAAGTTCAACCTAGCTTACAGAATATCGTATTTTATCTTGTTTCCAATGAATGATTATGTTATTTTCTATTCTAAACTGTAGCGAAATTAGTGAAAAACTTAAAACATGTTCATGAACTAAGCATAATGCAACTCATGTTGGCAGCATTCATATGTGATAAAAACATTCCATATCTTGAAGTGGGTACAAATATGTGCTAAACATAATTGACATGAATAAATATAGAAGTACTTATGTACAGAAATAAAATGCATCATAAATTTTTTTATTTGTCTATTGGACTGTTAACAGTAGCTGACATTGGACAGGTGTGGTTTTATTTCAGGTGTTTGTTTCTTTATTTAATTATGTTGGTATTGGTTGGTATTGTATTAATATTTTTTAAAATCATATAGCATGGCTCATTCATAAATATTTTTGCAAAATTTAAAAAAATAAAAAAATGTGTGTTCTTAGATGATATTGAAAAGAAGGAAAACTTTTTTTTATTTTCAGACAAAAATACTATAGATACTTAAGTACATTGAATGAAAAAAAATGCAGTTTGAAGTGAAGCAACATGCTCTCTACTAAAAAACTAACCTCTGTATATATATAACCAAAGTTAATTATTATTGATGTACCAGACAATTAGATTGTAAAGTATCTACATGGGAAAAAATTGATTTTGACAACTAAGGGTTCTGTAATAGGGAGAGTAATAAGGCTTCTATATCTCTCAATAATACACTGCTGGTTGAGAAACACATAAATAGATAATCTTTTTCCAATATTTAATATTACATAAGCATGGTTCTTAACTAATTTTTCAGTGTAGCATTTTTCAGAAAATATCCTGCTTCATTAAAAAGTGATTCGTAACATTTTTTTTTACTTCTGAAAAATTAAGCCTTTATATGGGCAAAAATATTGTTTTCTTTATAGGTAAAAGGATCGAATAAGGATATAAAATTTCAATAGTGTATTATATCTGCCCCTGAATTTTAAATATCAAAAATAACGTTTTAAAAATGCAAAATCACCCTTATACTGACTGTTTCAACATATCAGTTTATTATAAGCTTTTTGAGTAAAAATGCCAAAAATTTTGCGATTTAACAACCAACTACGTACCATTACCTGTATTTATTTGTTTGTTCAAGATTTATCATACAGTTTTATAGTATTTCATGAGATAACATCATTTTTAATAGGTTAATAGAGATAAGAGACGCCATACATTTTAAATTTCAATAATGAAAACAAGATAAGAAATTATGTAACTTTTCTCTATGATTTTATTTCGGTATTATTTATTGAGATGATTTATTCTTTACACACAAAATCTAATGATAAGGAATGTGTAAATAATACATGCAAATTGCATTTTTTATTTTAATTATATTAAAAAAAAAATAAATCTCAAAACTACCTGTAAAAAGAGTTAGATGCAATTATGTAATTTTAAGACGAGTATTTTATGTTCAAGATGAGTTTTAGAAATTACTTGTCAAAATAAGGTCACCAAATTATGCAATCTCAGTAGGTACTTGCCAAAGGGTGCCGCCAACGTAACTGTTACTATTTCTAACCAATTTTATTTCAAAATGGAAGCAATTAGGTGCATAATTACGACTACTTATTAAAATATTACAGTCGTACTTATTTGGGTTATTAGGTTTATAAATAACACATATATGAATATAACACGACTTTATTCGTGATAGCTGGGAAAAAAATAGGCAACACAAACAACAAATGATTACGTTTTTGAACGGATGAAAATCAAATGAGGTTAGGTCTGGGATGTAAGCCAGACACTGTTGTGACTGTTTTGCATGGATAACTATGTAAATAATGCAAAGGTGGTGCCTCACGTGTATTCGAGCAAGACCTTAGGTTGTTAACCGTCTTTTTAATGAATTTTTATTTCTGTTGAAATAATTACATATATAATTGACAAAAAATGATGTCAGGATATCTTCATTATTATTAAAGGTATAAAGGTATAAATGTATATAGTGAATAAGAAAAAGCTTTGAAAAAGCAAAACTTGCAATTTGTTAAATAAGTTTTGATTTACCTATACAGGGTGATTTCACTTTAAATACTGAAACTGCAGAAATAGATTAGTTGCCAAAATATAAGTAGTTTGCTCTATAAACTCTTTTTCTGGGGGACGTAGTATGCAAGATACAGGGTGCTCAAGTTTCCAAAAACAAAAATAATATTTTCTATTATGTTGAACTATGTTCTATTATTATATTGCGCTGAACGATTTGAATGAAATTTACTACAGCGTATTCACTTAATTAGACCTTTTATTGTATGTAATATTAACCTTGTAACATTAACCAGTGGCGTGCTACTGAATGCACCGCTCCGTTTTCTCAAGAAAAAATACGCCACTGGTGTTTTTTTGTTGTTGAAATAATGTTAAATTCAGGTACTGTTACGTTAAATGAATGAAAAGTGTTTCTTGGTGTATTTTAATGGTAGCAGCCCTTTAAGAGATAAATTACTTATTTGCTGACCATAATGCGCAAATTTTATCCACATACTCATATTTGTTCAAAATCCATCTGCAAACATTGATTCTATTGTCTGCATTGTAAGTTAGTCTCGTTTTAGTATTATAACTAGCTTTGTTTATTTATTCCTATTTGCTAATTTGCTAATGCCAATTTTATTTTTTAGTTTGATATTTTTTCCAGAACTAAAATTACTTTTTTACAAAAAAACCGCCAGTGGTTCTTAGAAAAAGTTGGCGGACGCTTTAGTAGCATGTCACAGGTTAAAACCAGGAGGTTTCCATCAAATAAACGGATTAAATTATTAGGAAAATTCAATAAAACGTAAAAACAAGCCCAGATATCTCCTAAACGGCTGTTACTATTAAAAAACAAGACAACATTTTTCGTTCATGTAATATAGCAGTACGTGAATGTAACATTATTTCTACAAAAAACCGCCAGTGGCGTATTCTTTTCTTGGGAAAATAGGGTGGCACCTCCAGTAGCACGCCACTGATTAAAGCCACAAGGTTGATATTATATTCAATCAAAGGTCTAATTAAGTAAATACACTGTAGTTAATTTCATTCAATTCTATCAGCACATTATGAAAAAATGGCAGAAAAGACATAATTTTTTGTAAACTTTGACACCCTGTATCTCGAATACCGAGTCGCGCAGGAAAAATGTTTATAGAGCAAACTCTACTTATTTTTTGGTAATGAATCTAGTCCTGCAGTTTCTGTATTTAAACTGAAATCACCCTCTATATTTGCAAAAATGATAACTAATTTTCTGTTTAGTAGTTTATTTTGTTTTTAGTTAAGACCAACTAAGTACCTTTCTGTAAATTTGGAACAAAACAAACGATTATAAGTTTTTTACTTTTTTAACTAGGCCATGGCCAAATATGGTTTCTATTTAAAAATAATATAACTGATGTATGTCGAAAACCATTAGAATTAATACTCAAAAAATTGTGAGATAATGATGAAATTTCGGGAAAAAGGTGAAATTTTTACTTAACAAAAAATGAAAATCTAGAATATAGAAGGTATTTAACAACGTGATATTAAAAAAGAAACAAAGGCATAATAAGGAATGTACGTGACAGCTACTATTTTTTTTAAAGGCGGTATACATATGTATTTGAATATAAAAACTAATTATTTGAAACTAAAAACTATGGTTGTGATTGTCATTTGTCGTGTCTTGGCTAAGTTGATTATTATCCCTCAGCAATAATTTTATTTACATAACTGAAAAAGTGTCTCCACTGAAACCTGGCTACCAGTTTTTAACGTCGCGTATGATATTCTTGCAGTCTTGCAGAAATGGACACGTTAATAGATGTAAATGATTTAAAGAAAGTTATGCAGACAGTAAGCTATGTTTTATTTACCGAAGACATCAATGCTGTATTTTGCTAATTGGTGATAATTATAGAAAACAGTGCATTAAGAAAATATAGTAAATGGTATTTTCCCTAAATAACTACCAACTACCGATTACAGTCAGACGTATCACTAGTCGTTAAGCAGTTAGCTTTCAGGTAGTAAAAATAGCTATGGTCGATAATCATGAGTTTGAAATGTAAATATTGCCGTATAAATATTGTAAATACTCATCAGTTTGTAATGGGGTCAGTTGCATAATTTGAAGATAACTTCTCTGTAAACAGTCTCTATAGTATCATTAAAATCATTTATAATCTACATGTCTATATTTATAGTTTAAATTTGAAAAATGATCAATTGTCTGTGTGTATAGGCGAGCGGTTCACCCCTAAAAGATAAACTTCTAAATGAAGGTAAAGGACTAAATTTTTAAAACAAAAACCTACAGCATGAAACTTTATTTTATAAAGTGTATCTTTCTGATAATTTACATATTTTTTAAATATTTTTCGGTGTGGTCAGTCAATTGTTATAAACAAAAAAGTTGTAAAAAAAAATTACTCGCCGAATGGCTTTACTCGCTTTAGACCTTCAATAAAATGATTGACCCATACCAAAAAAATATATCTTAAAGTAGAAAATCTACCGATTATTATGCTTTTTTTAGAATTAAACTTTGTTCAGTAGTTTTTGAGAAAAAAAAATTCCGAGAGTTTGTCGATTTCGTCACTTTTTTCACATTAAATTGTAAATATCTCGGAAACGAAACATTTTTGAAATTTTTGTCAAAGAACAAAAAGTGTTTATTTTGGTCCATTTTACAATAAAAAACTGCCATTCAGCGAGTAATTTTTTTACAACTTTTTTATTTATATATAAAATTGACTGACCACGTGGAAAAATATAAAAAAAATATGTAAATTATCAGTAAAATACACTATAAAATAAAAAAGTTTCATGCTGTAGGTTTTTGTTTTAAAAATTTAGTCGGTTCATGCCTTTTTTTTTCATTGTTATTAAAGTAGTAATAACTGTGACCTTAGTTTTTTGCATATTCACTTTAAATACAAAAACTGCAAGACTATATTCATTACCATAAAATAAGTAAAGTTTGCTCTATAAACTTTTTTCCTGTGGGACTCTGTATTCGAGATACAGGGTGTTAAAGTTTACAAAAATTATATATATTTTCTGCCACATCTTCATAATGCGCTGACGGAATTAATTAATTACACCTTTTATTGAATGTAATATTATCCGTGTGGCTTTAACCAGTGGCGTGCTACTGGAGGTGCCGCCCCATTTTCACCAAGAAACACTTTTCATTCGTAACAGCACCTGAATTTAACATTATTTCTACAAAAATCCGCCAGCGACGTATTTTTTCTTGAGAAAACGGAGGGGTACATTCAGTAGCACGCCACTGGTTAATGCCAGAAGGTTAATATTACATACAATAAAATGTCTAATTAAGTGCATACGCTGTAGTAAATTTCATTCAAATCGTTCACCGCAATATGAAGATATGACAAAATATATATATATTTTTTGGAACTTGAGCACCCTGTATCTCGCATACTACGTCCCCCAGAAAAATAGTTTATAGAGCAAGTTCTACTTATTTTTTGGCAACTAGTCTATTCCTTCAATTTCTGTTTTTAAATGAAATCACCTTGTATAAAAGTCTAGAGATGGAAAAATTCCCAAACTATGAAAATTCCTGGAAAGTTTCCATTGAAAATTCCGGAAATTTTTCGAAAATTTCAAAAATTTTTTTTTGGATTTGGTATTGTGTTCAACATACCATCAGCTTTCCAAAAATACCAAATACTTATATACATTTTTATTTATATTGGTATAAATATTGGAAAAATATAAACTATGTATTAATCATCCGTTAGAAAAAAATACATGCTGAGGGTTACAGTGTGTAAACACTATACAGTATACAATATTTATCTTTATTTTTTAACAAACAAATAGTAAATACATTAAATAATTATACTAGTTTTAAAATGTAATTGTACTTTGGTTCAACTATCAAAATTTATATTAAATTTGAAAAGGAGGCAATTTATGAGTATTGTATTACTCTCTATTATGTAGATTGTAGACTTAACAAAGATTAAAATAAGTAAATAAGTAAGTGTAAGTGTTTTCTAACTTATTTGGATAATATGGTCTTCTGGTATTCCGAATTAACCGAAAATCCGAAATTAACGAACGATTTTTTGAGCTTGTGTTCATAGAAGTTAGAAGTAAAATTGGCTCCAAGTTTACAAATTGTTAGAAATATTCCCGGAAAATTTTCGACGGAAATTTTTTCAGAAACTTTCCAGGGAAAATTTCTCAAGCTTCGATTATTTCTTCCCGGAAAATTTCCGTTTTGGAAACTTTCCGGGACGGAAAATTTCCCATTGCCCATCTCTATATAAAACTATAAATATAATTATCACTATTACAGGCAATATAAATTTTCAAAAACCAAACGTACACTTCGTTTCACTAAAAATGAGTTTCAAGTTCAAAGTTGATTTTCTTTCGAATATCGAATCTAACTCTGACGATCTTTTTTTAATAATAAAATTATTCATACTGAAATATATATATTTTTTTTGATTTTCCGTTTTCAGCATATATGCAGGTTGCACGATAAAATATTTTTTTCCTACGTAACTTATAAAACCAAAACTGTCAACCACTCCTTGTTTTCTTTGAAGATAAACATGCTCAGTGAAATATGGAACGACACTGATTAGAAAATATTAACGTTTGGTTTTGAATATGAATTATCGATGTGAAACCGTTTTCAGAATTATTTATTGTTTTTTTTTCTATTATTGGCACGTTTTCTTTTTTTACAATAAACTGGTGTGCTTTAACTTCACTCTGCATATTCTGATAGATAAGATAGGAATACATCTGTTATTACATTAAACAAAAAGATGGCCAAAATAATTCCTTTAGAAAATCAACTTTGATATTAGCTTAACCTTAAAAAAATGCGATGCGAAATGTAGTATCAATAAAATTTCAAACTACAAGGGTAATATGCTTCAGCTTGCTTGTATCGAAAGTACTTCCATTGTTTAAAATTAACCTTAACGACAATGATAATACATATTGACCAGCTCGACAAAATATGACTACCGCAGACTGATACTAAAAGTAAGAATTTGAACTATTTTATCATGTCACTGAACTATCGGTATATACCCGTAAAGCGCAGCTTTTTCAGTAGTCTCTAATCTAAAATTGTATTTGCTGTTAGAAGGAATGCAAAGAAAAGAACAAAACACAAGATTTGAGAAACCCGTTTTTAAATACCGAATCGAATAGTATTACTATAAAAATTTGACTCATTGATAACGTTTTTTTTTGCAGAAACTGAATTGTAATTTTCGTTGCATTTAATATTATTAGTAAATTTAAATGCTAGTTATGCGAAATTTCGATAAGTTCGAATTAAATAAATATTTTTTTCTTTTTATATCTCATAAATTAATATTATAAGCCATTGAAACCGCACCAAATTTAATTTTCATATTCAAACCTTATACTTTATACTTCAAAAACCAGTTAAATTAATAGTCTTCCTAAAAATTTTATAATAAAAAGTAAGTAGCATAATCTAATAGTAAGTAGTATAATTTTTTAAAATCATGTTTGGTTTGGTGAGTTGGTAAAGAAGTTATAATATAAAAAATGTATCACAGAATTCGAGACAAAATATCTGCTTATCATGTAATCGCGTCTTTCTAATTTTAAAATTTTGGGGGAAAGGCGTTATTGTAAGGATGTAAGGAGAGTGAAATAGAGAAAATATTAATTCACAAGATAATTGTTTAAAAACAAAAATGGACGTAGTACCGGGTTTTTCTCAAAAGTCCCACACTAATACTGGAAAATGAATTTATTACATATAAACAGGGGTTATTAGAAATCTAATAATTATTTTTCTATAGTGTTAAAAATCCAGTGAATAAAATTTAAAAAACAAAAATTACTTCAAAAAAATAAGAAAAAGAGATACGAACAGACGTCCAGATGTTTTCGTAAAATAATGTTTTTGTTTGTGTCTTCCAAATGGGCATTACCTAATAAATTCGCACGATTTTTACTGGGTGTTTCAGAGTTGATGTGACAAAAGTCTAAGGGAGATTCCGCTCAGCAAAATATGTAAAAAAGTTCATATGAACATGGGAGAAAAATCTAGTTTAAAAAAAAAACCGCTTTAGCCGATTTGAATAAATTTTTTACGGCTTATTAAAACAATTATCTTACACAAACTGGACCAATTAGATTTGATCCAAAATTTTCAGGGGCGTGTCCAGAGAGCAAGTCGTTTTTTTGCAGAGAATAATTTTTTTGCTTTTTTAATGTAATATTCAGATAAACCCACTGAAAATAATACATTTGTGTCTCTTGACTCTTTTTAATGTCTCGCATCGTCTTCGAGAACCTTGGCACGTCTCTGAACTCCATAAGGAAAAATAACAATGCTTAGGAATTTCTCCAAAAAATTATCGCAGTGTTTTTTTTTTTATGAAAACATAAACAAAACATAAAATGATATTATCTCTAAATTGCATACCAACGGGCCTCACCGTACACAAGAAGCATATCTGTTAATTCAATAAAAGTATATTCCATTTTTTTTTTCACTACCAACAACCAAAATCGGTATTTAACAACTAACGTTGTTAAATTTCAACTGGAATAAATGCAGAACGTTTACAATAAACACACACTTTGTTAAAAAAATTATTTTTAGAATGGACAAGAACGTAAATTCCGGTATTTTCGAGGGTATTTTTAAATAATTAATACTAAGTACTTTGTGACATTTTAGAGACAATGTCATTTCATGTTTTGTTTATGTTTTCAAGAAGAAACACATTGCCACAATTTTTTTCTAAATTCCTAAGTACTGTTATTTTTCCTTACGGAGGTCATAGACGTGCCAAGGTTCTCGAAAACGAAGCGAGACATTAAAAAGAGTCAAGAGACACAAATGTACTATTTTTAGTGGGTTTATCTGAATACTACATGAAAACCGCAAAAAAGCTACAGGGTGATATTTTTTTCTACATAAAAAACGACTCGCTCGTTGGTTACGCCGCTGAAAATTCTAGATCAAATTTAATCGGTCCAGTTGATGTATGATAATAATTGTTTTAATAAACTGTAAAAATTTCATTCAAATCAGCTGAAGCGTTTCTTTATACGCAATTAAAAAAAATTAACACCCTGTATTTCGGAAACGAAGTACTTGCGGACCCATGTTCTTATGAACTTTTTTATATATTTTGCTGAGCGGAATCTCCCCTAGACTTTTGTCGCTTCAACTCTGAAACACCCGGTATATGGCGCTGATAAAGGAGATAATTCAGGGGGGCTGAAATTCAGGGACGTCATCGTTTTTTTAGAGCAGTACTTCCATGCCACTGAAAACTGAAATATTCGAAAAAATAGTAGCATATTATTCTGAAAGAGCAGACAAATTGATATGAAAAAGTAAATCGTATGAATTATTTTTATAATGAAAAACTGATTAAAATTAAAACACGGATGGTACCTAAATGAAATTTACAGGCTTTACATTTTTATTTACTGAGAAATGCATTATTACAGATATTCAAATTGTCTTTCTTGTGCAGACTTTATATTTTAAAATGAATTACGTGACCTCTCAAATATTCCAGTTTCACGTTAATTTTAGAGAATTTCTTTTATTTGTTTATTTTCTCGTATAAAGAAGGGCGCCAACCTTTACAATATGGGGAAGTGTGAAACACCTCTCTGTAGGGATTGTGAACAGGAAGACGAGACGGTATTGCATGTACTATGTGAATGCACTGCCGTCTCGTCAACAAGAGAGTCCATGTTGGGAGAACGCTGGCCTTCAATGGCCTATATTAGAGAGATCCCCCTGAGCAACGTCACCACCTTTTTCACTGTAATACAAGGGGCCCAATGGGGCCTAAGTGCTGTAGCTTTGCTACCCTCCCCACAACTCTAG
Source organism: Anoplophora glabripennis (assembly GCF_000390285.2). Taxonomy (NCBI): domain Eukaryota; kingdom Metazoa; phylum Arthropoda; class Insecta; order Coleoptera; family Cerambycidae; genus Anoplophora; species Anoplophora glabripennis. The sequence goes on along the minus strand of NW_019417413.1, from coordinate 63,573 downwards.
AACTCCAGAAGGGCGCCAAGTGATCTTTTAAGCCATATACCCTAGAACTGTTAAAATCACTAAACTACGGGCCAAATGATTGGAGGGGTTCAACAAAAAAATGATCTGAATTTTAAATAGACTATAGAAATTTAATATAAGTATAAATAAGTAGTGGTGGTAAACAAATTTACAAAAAAAACCGACACTTAATTACAGATTACACTAACATGTATAATAAGTGGCTTAACCAATGCAAAATCAATGTAAAATATGTGTTTGTGGGAGAAAATATTATAGGGGTAATAGCTGGTGACTAGAGAAAACTTTTATGCTACTCCTCATACTATTTGCGATACGCCTATAATTATTAAGACAATGATAATACTCGGGTGGATTGAATAACACACCCTACACATTAATGAGTCTGAAAAGGTAATAATAATTTAATACCACATAGCGGATGTGGTACTTATCGCTGTCCCATCAAAGGCTCTGCATTGTCTTTCACCGATGTCTCGGACTCCAGCCGCGTAGGATTTTCCTAGTGGAGGCAATTCCCCCTCGAACGGCTAATAATTTCCTAGGTTCCCAATTCGTAGTTTAAAATCTAGCGGACTCCACAGCAACCAGGATTAAACTATGAAAGAATCCAGCGGAAAAGGACTGTAAAATTTCTCACAACGTCTGACTTCGTAATCCAAAAGAAAAACCATCAGGTACGAATGTCCCTATGCACCAAGCTGGTTTTTCCCATTCAGGCCGTGTATGTATCCCATTTTACGCTAAAACGTTATGTTAGAAATAACGTTTGTAAATAACATGCCGTAAACGGCCGCTATTTTATGTTGTACATAGGTACCTGTTATTTGCGCTCTACGTTGTATTTGTTTCATGTTTCATAACCTAAAAGAACTCTTTTAGTTGTACCTATGTGTTTTTGTCTATTGAGTCGGGTATTTATAATAATTCTGCATTATTATTCGCCCCTAAAAACAGTTTTTTGTAAATATCTGGGGTTCTAATCAATATTTTGGAATAAAACAACATGCAAAATTACTTCTTATATAAAACAGATGTTTCATTAGTGATTTCGTATTTGGGGGTTGCTACCCTTATTTTTTATTTCAAAAAACTATATTTTTCAAACATTTTTTGTAAATTAAAGTCATATTTCTTTAAAAAAATTAAAAATATAACTTATGTAAACAAATTGGCAAAATTAAGTTCTCGAACAACCGCCTAGTGAGCGAAAAATGTATATACGATTAGAATTAACATTACAAAATAAAAAGTTTTTACTTTTTCTCTAATCATACGAATAATTTGTTCTATTAGCCTCAAACGGATTTAAACGGATGCAAACTACCCCTCATGTTCACCCCCAAAAACAGTATTTCTGTGACATCTCGGGTTCTAATCAATATTTTGGAATGAAACGAAATAAAAATTATTTCTTATAAAAAAAAACAGATATTTCACAAATAATTGTCTGTTCATCAACTACACCTGCTGTTCATCCCTCAAAAACGGGTTCGGTAATTTCCATTTCGTTTCATTCCAAAATATTTATTAGAACAAGAGATATCACGGATATACTGTTTTTGGGGGTGAACATCAGGGGTAGTTTGCATCTGTTTAAATCCGTTTTAGACCAAGAGAAAAAATTATTCGTATGATTAGAGAAAAAGTAAAGACATTTTTCGCACACTAGGGGATTACTAGGGGGTTGTTCGCCCCCTAAAATGAGAAATTATTTTTGTCAATTTGTTTAGGTACATAAATCATATTTTTAATATTTTGAATCAATATGAATTTTTTATATATAAAGAATGTTTGAAAATATACTTAGTTTTCCTGAAATAAAAAATAAGGGTTGCAACCCCCAAACACGAAATCACTTGTGAAACATTTTATTTTTTTAAAAGAAGTAATTTCCATTTTATTTCATTTCAAAATATTGAGATGTCACAGAAATATTTTGGGGGTGAACATAAGGGGTAGTTTGCATCCGTTTAAATCTGTTTGCGGCTAATAGAACAAATTATTTGTATGATTAGAGAAAAAGTAAAAACTTTTTATTTTGCAATGTTAATTCTAATCGTACAGACATTTTTACACACTAGAGGGTTGTTCACCCCCTAAAAAGATAACTTTATTTTGTCAATTTGTTTACATAAATCATATTTTTTTTTTAACAAATATAAATTTTTTTATATATAAAAAATGTTTGAAAAATATAGTTTTTCTAAAATAAAAAATGAGGGTAGCAGCCTCCAAACACGGAATCTAATGTGAAACATTTGTTTTTTTTTATAAGAAGCAATTTACATTTTTTTTCATTCCAATATATTGATTAGAACCCCATATATTTAGAAAAAACTGTTTTGGGGGGCGAATTTTGAGGATGTATTTTCCCCCTAAATATGTTTTTCCGCCGATAAAAAAAATGTCATTTAATTTTTTATGTTCTACAACCGAGTCTACAACATATATAAAAATAGGGGAAATCGGAGAGTTCGGGTTGGGGTAGTTTCCTTGTTAGATCCTTCTTCGTTTGATTTAACCTAACCTAACAATAATTTTAGGGTAAATACTTATATATACGTACGTATATAGTATATATACTACCTAAGTTACTTAAATTTTACAACTTACCTTCGATGTGCGTTTATAAAACCGGCAAGTAAATGAAAATTTAACAAGCCGTTCATTTTCATTAGACAAATAACACCTACGTTAAACTATAGCAACACCAAATTATTTGCCTTTAAGAAACTCTGTTATAATTAAATATAACGTGTTACAAACTATTTTATGTTGTAGTTACCCGTTATTTACGAGTTTGCATTTGTTTCATGTTTCATAACCTAAAAGACATCTGTCAGTTATATGTGTTTTTGTCTAATACTGAGTACTGACTCTTGTTTATAATAATGTTGCATAATTATTATTAAAAATGTCGACACAAAAGCGTCTTCAAAAAACAACAAAATTACAATACGAGTATTTGCTAAATATAGTCTTAATTCCTCAATAACGTGCACGTTGTATCTTAACAGTTAACGTTAACCTTAACGTTTAACCCTGAAATAACATAACTGTTATTATGATAAAATGGGATACATACTCGGCCTGGTCACATAATTGCATCCCATATCGTATGTGATTGCCGCCCAGTACAGTCAACCTTTTTTTTCTCACTTTTTAATTTCTTTTTTTATCGTACCGCAAATTCAATTTAAATTTATAAATCAACCCACGATCACTAGATGTTAGTGTTATACTAAAATGTATAAGTTTTAAAATATATAAATACAATAACCTACTTTTATTTAAATTACAATCACAATTTAGCTTAAAATACGTTATACCAGATTGGGTTCTAATTGTTTTGTAAACTTCTATTTGTTACAAGTTCCCGAGTGATTCTGCACACACCAAACTTTTAAGATAACTGGAAATAAAGAAGTCCAGCATATTCTGGTGATCTAGTTGTCCAAAACTAGTCCATCTTTGTTCGTAAGTTTCATTTGGGTACTCCCTGTAAAACTAAAGTATTGTTGATGGCTTGCTTCAGTAACATGTCAAGTTTAACCATCCCAAACATGCGTATTATGAAAATTGAGAATAAATCCTGAAATAGTGGACAGCACGAGTGCTGCCAAATTAGGATTGTTAGCGTGTTATCTGAAAACTCATCTTTAGAATGTTAATCTCACATCACAGTCTGGTAGATTAAGAGCTAGTACAGGTAGAATGTGGTAGAAGTTGTTCCTCCATTGGTTAATAGCTACATGATCTGCTTGACGTCAGTTTCAGGATTTTCTATCATTTCGTCTAAATTTTCCTCTTCTACCTCGGGTGTGGAAATAGATCTGGGGTTTTTACCGAATTTTTCATCGCCTCGGAGTCGTCGATGAAGAATGTCCATATTCGAGGAGACAAAACGACAAATAGGATAAGCCTCAGCATACAGACGATGAGCTTCGAGACCATTACCATTAGCACGTCTATACATTAAATGCATGTCTGCGTTTTCTGCATTGGTGTATTATTTATGTATATACCGGGTGGCTTAAGTATATACAGGGTGGCTCAAAGTGACTGGCCTATTAGATTATTTCAGAACCTACTTCAATTTAAATTTTGAAAATTGGCACAGTACCTAGAGTTTTGAGGGTGCTCTTTTCAAATTTAATAATTTTGTTTCTGTAAAACTTCCGATTTTACCGGAAGTTGATGTCAACTTTGTTATTTTAAGTGGAACACTGTATATTTTTATACTTTTGGAGTCTATGCTTCATTTTAAGGTGACTTTCATCAAGTTTCCTTATTCCTAAAATTTTCAGTTTTCGAGATATTTAACTGTTTAGAAATAAAAAAGACAAATAAAGCAACAATATTTGCAGGAGCAGAAACTAAATACCTAAGCCGCATAACCATACCTTCAGAGTTATACCGGGTAGTGATAATTTAATACCGAGTTTGGTCCAGTGGAAACCATCTAAACTTAATTTTTTGTAATGAAATACTCCGTATATTTTTTCAAATTTTCTCAGCGGGGGTGCAGTTAAGTACGAATACGTAATAATAATATTAATCTATTTCAGTAAAGTAGGTACACAAATAACTTCAAATAACAAGAAGATAAAACTAGAAGGGATAAGTAAAGGGAACCGTAGTATGGAGAGTATAAAATGGCACATCCAAATTAGAAAAAATATACGATGTGTTCCTTTACAAAAAATCTAGTTTAAACGGTTTCCAGTGGGCCAAACTTGGTATTATAATATGATATTGATAATGATATTAAATAAATTATAATGCATAAGACTCGGTAACTTTGAAGATATGGTTATGCAGCTTAGGTATTTTAGCTTCTGCTCCTACAAATATTGTTGCTTTATCTGTCTAACTGTAAAATGTACACGGCTTTAAAGTAGGTACTGATTTTAATTTTTTCCCTAAAGAGCTAAATATCGAGGGGCGATCCGCTAAGGAAAAAACGTACGAAGATTACAAAATTTCTGAAATCTTTTGTAATGTATCTGCAGATTTCAATATCGATTAAAAAAAAATTACAAATTTTATATAAATAATCAAGATTACAATATCTTTCAACCGATTACAAAACATTTCAGGAGATTTCAGTTATTTTAGTAGATTTCAATGATTATTTAAGATTTCAATAGGATTATTCGAACTTAAAAGATTTCAAAATTTCTTAATAATATTTCAAGGAATACGGGAAGATTACAATAAGTTTTGAATGTCCATTTGAACAAAAATAATTGAATTAACTTCAACTGTCATTCATTTCATTCATTAACAGTAGTGCTTTGATTAAGAATTTCCAGTATCATTTTTACGCAAAAATTGTAACATTCTGATTAAGTTTTTGTTCGAATGAACGTTAAAAACTTTTTGTCATGACAAAAATGATAACGCCATTTTGAAAGTAGGTAAGTATATATTTTTATTGAAAGATAAAAATATAATAATCCAATAAACTAATAAAAATAAAAAAATAGAAGTAACATAAAATAAACATTTTCCCAAAAAATAAATAATAAGAAATATTTTAAGCTTTTATTAACACTTGTATTTAATACTTTACCTGTATACAGTGTATTTAAAAAAGACGCGGCAATATTTAAGGGGGCGATTGCCCAGATCATTTTATAAAAAAAAGTTCCTATAAACATACGTCCGCAAACGCTTCGTTACCGATCTACAGAATGTTGAAATTTCATTAAAAAAACAGTAAAAATTAAATTTCTCCAAAACCTCTTGATATTATAATGAAATTTTAGGCCTGTCAATAGCTATGGCAGACGCGTACTTTGCAATACAAAACGATTTTTTAGTCTTACCAGTGACTAGCTATTTTTAATGAAAAAAATAGGACCCCGCTGGTTTTTCTAAAAATATAATTTTTTAATTCCTTGTTCAATTATGAAGAAGAAAGCTTTCCTCAGATTATACGCACCGTACGTCACACCGTTATTGAGTAAAAAAATAAAAAACATTTTATTGCGCACCTAAACCCAATGTTGTTTTAATTGAGAAATTTAAATTATTGAACAAAGAAATTCAAATTATCAAATTTGATTGATTTTTGAAATGTGGTACATACTGTTGTTTGTAGTAGGTAATAATAAGGGGCTGCGTTTTAGAGAAATTTAATTTTTACTGTTTTTTAATGAAATTTCACATTCTGTAGATCGGTAACGAAGCGTTTGCGGACCTATGTTTATAGGACTTTTTTTATAAACTGACCTGAGCAATCACTCCCTTAAATATTGCCGCGTCTTTTTTAAACACACTGTATACAAGTAAAGTATTAAATGCAAGTATTAATAAAAGCTTAATATATTTTTTATTTATTAGTTTTTGGGAAAATACTTACCTACTTTCAAAATAGCATTATCATTTTTGTCATGACAAAATGTTTTTAACGTTCATTCGAACAAAAAACTTAATCAGAATGTTACAATTTTTGCCCAAAAAATGCCTGATACTGGAAATTCTTAATCAAAGTACTACTGTTAATGAATGAAATGAATGACATTTGAAGTTAATTCAATTATTTTTGTTCAAATGGACATTCAAAACTTATTGTAATCTTCCCGTATTCCTTGAAACCTTATTAAGAAATTTTGAAATATTCTTTTAATTTCTAATAATCCTATTGAAATCTTAAGTAATCATTGAAATCTACTAAAATAACTCTGAAATCTCCTGAAATGTGTTGTAATCTTGATTATTTATATGAAATTTGTAATATTTTTTGAATTGATATTGAAATCTGCAGATACATTACAAGAGATTTCAGAAATTTTGTAATCTTCGTCTGTTTTTTCCTTGGCGGATTGCCCTTCGGAACACACCAATCGCACCATATAGGATATAGGTTTCTGTTGAGGTTTCTGTTGCATTCTTTGGAAAACGTGGGAGGGGGGGGGGGCGTTGTATAACGACTACATCGACGAAATTCATTAGCTGATTACATAGATTACAGCGAGGATTACAGATAAGATTACGTAGATTACAGACAGATTACATAGATTACAGATAAGATTACGTAGATTACATAAAGATTCCAGGGCAAACGTACGAAGATTACATTAGCGGATCGCCCCTCGCTAAATATCTCGAAAACGGATGATTTTAGTGACTTGATGAAAGTCACCTTAAAATGAAACGTAGAATCCAAAAATGTAAAAATATATAGTGTTCCATTTAAAATAAAAAAGTTGATGTCAACTTCCGGTATAACCGGAAGTGTTACAGGAACAAAATGATTAGATTTGAAAAGAGCGCACCCAAAAACCCTAGTGCCAATCTTCAAAATTTAGGTCGAAGTAGGTCCTGAAATAATTTAATAGGCCACTCACTTTGAGACACCCGGTATATAACTTTACAAGCAAATAATAAAAATCGCGCTTAACTTTTAATCCTAATAATGAATTTATTCCAACAAAAATAAAATTATTTTTATCTATAAACCAAAAACAATACTTTTTTTTAATTTAAAAAATTTTCCGGGAGATATTACTAAATGACGAAAAAGTAGAATTTTGTGTTATCGTGTGTTACATCAAATTTTGTTTGTCAAATGCGTGCGTCAAGAAGGATTTTTTAATTATATTTTCCAATTTTCTCGACCTATAGAAATATACAATAGTAAACTTGTTAATTTACACTGATCTTGTAGTAAATAATACTCTATTCCAAATTTAAATTGATTTGGTCAACCCGTTTGAAGGATATAAAGAGAAACAATTTTTTTATGAAATTTTAACAGCCTGCATCTACGAAATGAAACAGTTCTATGTTCATATGAAATATGAAAGGACTATTTTACATTGTTTTAAACACCCTGTATATTGACGAGCTCCCATTGCATCGAACTATGGATTGAAAACTGATTACGGTTTTTAACATTCGCCATCCGGAAGTCACCGTTTGCATTATGCACTATTATAATACATATATGGCCGTCCTTCCGGCTGTCGAAAACGGATACGGGTTGCCCTCATATTCGACCCAACTTTACGTGGTGAAGTAAAGTAAATCGAAGAGACAGTTTACGGGGTTAAAAAAAAGGTGAGAAGTTATCATTTCGTTATTGTAACTTTTCCGAATTCATTAAAAAGTATGTATACAGGGCATTGTCCTTGAATCCATGAATAATTATGGTGGTAATCGCATTGGGTAATTAGCATATTTAGTTCTGTTTTCGATGTTTTGGATTGTAAGCAGTTGTGCGGTCTGTATTGTTTAATGTTTTCCTGAATTGGTTTGGTGATATTTTTTATGCGAATATCATCACGTATATTGCGGCATTTCCTGTATCGGGTGAGCCAAGTAACTCTCCTACTCCTATTGACATGCTTATTTAGAAAGATATTAATTTTTTTAATCATAATTCAATTATTTCATCAGAAAACATGAAATATAAATGAAAAATCGGATCAAACTATAATTATTTATTAAATCAGAACCAGTAAGTTTTTTATTCAACTGCATTTCAATGCACGTTTTTTGCTCTATGTCCTTTATGGGTAGAATTTTAAAATTGGCAATTTCTCGGATTGCGGCAGTCTTTGCAAAAACAGTGTCACAAGTTTATATACAGGGTGTTCCGCATAAGAACTGACACAGAGCAGAGCAGGGGAACCCAAAATATGGTGATTTAACGCAACTTACCTTTATACTAAGCTGCACCCCTGAGGAGTTATAGGCCTTGAAAGTGGGGTTTCAAATTTCGAAATAAATCAGTATCTCAGTTATACTTGAAGTTAGAAAAACCAAATTTGGTACACGGTGTGAGTGTATCAAGATCATTAATCTACAGCAGAGTAGAAGCCTTTTAAAGGGTTGATAAGGAATGATGCACTATTAAAATGTGACAGAATTTTTTAACCCGTTGGCGGACTTAAAAAATTATTACTTTAGTTTATGGGGAATTTAATTCTAACTTTTCTTCTTACTCTTGTTAGTTATCAAAAAACTTTGTCTTTCTCAGTAAAAACACGAATAACTAATAATATCTACGTATATTTTAGCTGTGTTATTTAAAATCACTGAAAATTCAAAAGTTGGTAATTAATTTAAATTGTGGAATCGCACACCCCGTATAATTTTAGCTGTGTTATTTAAAATCACTGAAAATTCAAAAGTTGGTAATTAATTTAAATTGTGGAATCGCACACCCCGTATAATTTTTTTTATTCGGACACCCTATACAGACTATTACAAATTCGCTTCCTACTACAGGGATCTCGGAAACGGTAATAGATACGAAGTAGCGTAAATGGGGGCAAAGTTACATAATTAGGGGACCAACATTATGTCTAAAAAAATCAAGGCTAACATGAGTAGTTTTCGAGATATTTGAAAAAAAAAACCGTAATATTGGAAATCCATTTTTGTTTCATTTCAGCCTTGTTTGAGGTGATATTGAAAAAAGAACACTTTCTCATGACAACTTTTTGCCCTCTATCGAGTGACATACATAATCAATTTTTATATGTAACGTTTTGTCTCTCTAGTACCATCATCAACTAAATCAATTAAATACTATTGGTAAATTGTCCCATAAAAATTGTAAATATATTTGTTGTTGTTGTTCTGGTTCTTAGTGGGCCTGAAGTATACATGTTTTAAATACAAAAATATGATATTGAATATTCAAAATGACAATACGACTAAAAAAACACTCACTCATCCGCCCATAGCACTTTGTTAATAAAATGGAAATCCGCTGTACTTTGATTTTGAAACCAATTGCAAAATTCAAGACGAGAGGGCAAATCAGTTGTTTCGCTTCAATGTTCAAACGCTCTGTGATGCGCCGGCGCGTTCCCAGTCATTAAATGTGAGGCAATGTAGGGCGCCGAATTAACGGGAGTTAAGAAGTAATTTGCATATTTTTTTTATTGGTGAAATTTGAAGTAAAACGACCAAATAAGGAAAGAGTTATTAGTGAATAATACATGGGAAGATACATGGTACATGGGAAGACTTCCAACTGGAAAGTTTTGTAATTGCGCTAGCTTTTTAACTATTATTTGGTTTTCTGTTAATAAACAGCTACTTGATTTGAAGGAAAAGGAATCAAATCCGTTCGATTCTATTTTTTTTTAGTTTGTATTGCTTTCGATATTATTTAAATAAAATACCAACCTGTTGCGGAATAGATTCCCCTTATTGATATCAAAAAGTCAATATGTACTGCATAGGCAAATCTATAAACAATAATTTTGTTTGCTCAGTACATTAATTTGTTTATACACTGCACCACGGCAAATACATGTTGTAATGTACTACATTTCCTCATGTGTGTTCCATTTTATCATTATGGCGTGGAATGTAAACAGTATATATTAAATAATTTTTATTATTGTAATAACCTGCTAAATCCGCATTAAGATGTACGATTTAATGTTTCTTTGGCGCACAAGGTGCAGCACAGAAAATTGATAATAATTTTTAAAATGTGACCACGTAACTTTATATTAGAGGCGGGAAAATAATTAAACAGAAGTTGTAGATTATTATTTTTTTAATCTTTTGAATAATTAGTTTTTTTATACAAAGTGTTTCGAATTGCACACACCAAACTTTACCTGATGACAGAAGATCTAAAAATAAGAAAAAATGTTCATATGAACACAATGACAACTAATTGTAGGTAAAAATTTGCTAAGTTGATCGAATCTATTAACTAGCGGCAGAGGTGCTTGAAGATACCGTCACTAAGATTCGTAAAACGAGCAATTTTTTAGTCATTGTCTTTTTAAATATAAAAACCCTCCACATAGTTGAATAAATAATAAATAATTACAAAACTATTCGTCAAGATCGTGGACTCAAAATAGACAGATTTAGGTTAATTCACCTATATCCGAAATCGCTTCGTTTGGCCGCTAGATTACCTCAAAGTTCGCGAAAATTTTTTGAATTTTGTAAATAACTCGATTATGTATTAATCGACTTTGATTATTTTTGGAGTGTGAACTTTTGCTTTCAATCTACAAATTTTTATGTTATACAGTGTTTTTTAAAACACAACTGCTACAAAATTGATGTATGGTGATAATATCCGTTCATAACTTTTTCCTCTTTCGGGAACTAATGACAACTATTTTTTATTCCATAGATAATATCATTTGGAAGTTTTTGGGCCTCTTGTAGAATTTTGATTAAATGAGCGGTTTGGGTACAAAAAAGTATTTTTTAAATATATACTTTATCTTGCCACCCATATTACAGTATTTAACAAAGTTCTAGTAGGCTCTGATTTTGTAGGATGACTGTAATTTCAGTTTCAGTACAGATATTATAACCATACAGCAATTTTGTAGGAGTTGTAAGTTTAAAAAAACACCAAAATGTGTAGATTTAAAGCAATAGTCCACACCCCAAACTTAAAATTTTCACAAACTTTTAGGCCGTCTAGCAGCCAATCGACGCGATTTTGGATATAGGTGAATTAGCCTAAATCTGACTATTTTGAGTCCACGAATCTGTGGTCTTCCGCAGTACACGTTATTCTGGGACACCCTGTATATTTTTTTATATGGGAAAGCGATTTGGAACAATTTTTAATTTATTCAACTACATCCAAGGCTTATTTTAAATTTAAAAATAAAAATATGTTGTTTAAATTTTCCATATTTTTTCTTAGAAACGCCTACCGGAATTAAAATATTCAGTGGCGTCGAAATTCTGGAATTATTGGAGGTGTCTCCCAGGATCTCCGCCACTGGTTGAATATCAGTTCAGCAAATTTTTGCCCATAATTAGTTAAGTCATTACCCCACGTTTCAACAATTTACGTTAAACATTTTAAGAAACATCTCACGCTCTGCATCTTGAAAACATTCTATGTTCATGTCAATTTTTTTCTCTTATTTTAAGGATTCTTATCGACAGGTATTTGTCAATGGAGTCCTGTATTGTGTGAAGGAATTAACTTACTAACTTAACAGCTTTTTTTTATCATTCTTCCTTACTGTACAAATTAGTTTCTTATCGATGAAGAATAACGTGAAAACAGTTTTTCGTATTTATGGTCATCCTGTAGATTATTTCAGAAAATGTCGATATATAATTTGTAACGGTATTAAGCTAATTCAGATAAATTCAAGAATTCTTTGACATAATTGTTCGAATAAAAATACAGGACATTTCTTTGAAAGATTGCATTATTTAACAATTCTACTGTCAGGTACGTGTTTCTATGTTAATGATAAGACATTATTTTTCATTTTTGTTTTGGATAATTATACAGGTCGACAAGATTTTAACTCAACAACACGAATATACTTTCCCGAAAGTTTTTGGTGCGCTGAATTCGAATCCGAGGTCCAAATTTCTCAATTGGCTATGATTTTCGAGATATCCTAACCTAAATATGTCAAAATCGAGATTTTTGACATATTTGAGGTTATGTTACAAGGAAACTAATTTTTTTGTTGAAACTATTAATGAGGTCTATATTTATACTCTTTAAAACGCACTAGGATTTAAACCGATATCACTTTTCGGCTTTGAGAAATTGCATGTTAAAATTTAGTAGTTTGACTTATTTCTCGATTTTTAGAGTTTATGGGTTTGGAGTTTATGGGTTAAGGATTTATGGGCTTAGGGTTTTTGGGCTTAGGGTTTACGAGTTCCGAATTGAGCGTATTAGCCTCTTTTGCGTGTAAATGTATTTCCAGTTAAAGTTTATTGCAAAATTTGACGTGATAGTATTTTGGGGAACAGATTAATGATCAGCGACTCCAAAATCATGTAAGATCTCTACTTCTGGGTGCCGATGAATTTAGGTGTGTGGTGTTGTGTTCATAATATCAAATAGGTAAAAAAATCGCGATTTTGACACTTTTAAAATAACTCGAAAACCAGAGCCAGTCGAGAAATTTTGGTTTCTGGGTTAAAGGATTGGCTAAATTTTGTCGGCCTGTGTTATTAATTAGCAGTAGCGGCTCTTGACTTCCGTTCTAGAAGGCGGAAAAATTTTGATACAAAGTACTCAAAAACAAATGTAATTGGGTAGTTTTATTTTAAGTACTATTGAAATACATATAGGGAAAATGTGCTCAACATTATTTTTTATAGTGAAAGTCCATTCTTCAGCTTTTGTTTGTTTACTTTTTCATTAAAGTTTGGTATTTCTTGCGCCACTGATTTTTCAATAGATAACATTGCAAGTACTGTTACTTTGTCTGCAATCTAATTTATTAAATTTTTATAATCTTTTAAAATACACACAAGAAACAATACGTAGGTATCACAATTATATACCACACGTAAACAAATTACGTTTAATAAGACAAAAAAATAGCGAACAGAGCCCAAACTGCATAGTAAATATGCGCCACTCCCACTCCGTCTTTCACTGCTTCAATTGACTACACATTACAAATTTAACATGTCGTTTTTGTTATCTAGAAACTAAATTTTAAATCAATTTTTTTTACTATCAAAATTTCTTTCTATATAAGTTTTTAGGAAAATCTTTTTTAAAGATAGGTATTTTAATTAGCTCAATACTTTTATAATAGAGAGAATATGTCGACTTAATTAATCCATTTGTAATCCATTCATTGAACGCGTCGACAAGGAATGGGTTCTACGGAAAAAATGCCCTCACAATTCATTCCACGCGAAATTGTGGTTTTGACTGAGGTTGAGCGAAAATCTGTTTCGTGAAGCGTTGCTGACAAATGTTGACAGCTCTCACTGTAATTAATAACTTTTCATACCTTCCTTGATCGCCGTTTTGCAATCTTCAATTGCCGCTGCAACTATTATATGTAATAACTAATCGTTTTGTTACCTAAGCCATGAAATATTATTTCTATACAGGGCGATTTCACTTTAAATACAGAAACTACAGGACCAGATTAATTACCAAAAAATAAGTAGAGTTTGTTCTATAAACTGCGGGATATAAGGTGTTTACAAATAATATATTTGATTGGGTGAAATTTAATACAGCGTTTTCACTTAATTAGACCTGTTATTGAATGTAATATTAACCTCCTGGTGGCTTTAACCAGCGGAGGTGCTGCCCCATTTTCCCAAGAAAAAAAATACGCCACTGGCGGTTTTTTGTAGAAATATTGTTACTTACATTCAAGTATTACGTTGAATGAATGAAAAATGTTTGTTGGTGTTTTTTAATAGTAACGGCCAGGAGATATTTGGGCTCGTTTTTACGTTTTATTGAATTTTCTTAATAAATTAATGTGTTTATTTTATGAAAACTTCCTGGTTTCAACCAGTGACGTGCTACTAAAGCGTCCGCCAACGTTTCCCAAGAAAAGAATACGCCACTGGTGTTTTTCTAGAAATAATTTTATTTCTGGAAAAAACATCAAACTAAATAATAAAATAACATTAGCAAATAGATCGAGAGAGTGATTAAGTAACGAGTCCTACAACTATTGTTCAGAACGAAGTCCTTTCCCATCGATCCCACTTTTGACATCTTCTAATCAGACTATTTGTAGAGGAACTTATCATGACATAATTTTCCCAGAGAAGATTATAATTTTCTTCTCTTCATTGCTACAATTCACCTCGTGTTCATAAGCTCAAGAAGGGGTACAGCTTCATGAATAAATAAACAAAGTTAGTTATACGAGTAATACTAAAACTAGATCATCGTAAAGCTTACTAACTGATACTGCAGACAAATAAGTAAATTATCTCCTAAACGGCTGCTACTATTAAAAAATACCAAGAAACACTTTTCATTCGTTTAACGTAATAGTACAGGGTGATTCACTATATTTTGACCCCCCTTTAACTTTTTTGTTTTAAGAGTTATAAAAAAATGTGAAATATAAAAGTTGCACGAGTTTTTATGAATTTTTCGAAAATGATAGTAGAAAAACAAATGAAGTCCAAACAAAATGGCCGCGGATATTAACTTTGTTAAGTTAAATGGAACACCCTGTATATTTTTACATATTTGGATAGAACGCTCCCTGTCGAGCATAGCCATGTAGGGTTTGTTGGGTCCATCTGTAACAATAAGCAAGATACTTTAAAAAAACGAAAAGAAGGTTTTTTATTAAGAAAATAAGACGTCTTGTAATTGTTAAACCTTTTTCATGCATTTCTGCCTTTTTCCAATTACGTAAGGATTTACAGATTTAGTTATAATATATTTTGACAGATCAGACATTGATATGGTCCAAAATGCGTATAGGTATTTTAACTAAATCTCACTAATTAGGCCGTGAGATGCATAATTACTCATGGACAATGTTATACAGTAGGCCGTGACCGTGACCCAACAAACCCTACATGACTATGCTCAACAGGGAACGTTCTATCCAAATATGTAAAAACATACAGGGTGTTCTATTTAACTTATCAAAGTTAACATCCGGGCCATTTTGTTTGGATTTCATTTGTTTTTCTACTATCATTTCGAAAAATTCATAAAAACTCGTGCAACTTTTATATTTCACACTTTTTTATAACTCTCAAAACAAAAAAGTTAAAGGGGGGTCAAAATATAGTGAATCACCCTGTACCTGAATTCGCAACTACAAAAAAAAAACGCTAGTGACGTATTTTTTCTTGTGAAAATGGAGCGGCACCTCCAGTAACACGTCACGGGTTAATGCCACGAGGTTAATATTACATTCAATAAAAGGTTTAATTAAGTGAATACGATGTAATAAATTTCATTCAAATCGTTCAGCGCAATATGAAATTATGACAGAAAATATAATTTTTTTGAAAACTTGAGTACCCTGTATCTCGACGAATACCACGTCCCCCAGGAAAAAAGTTTATAGAGCAAACTCTATTTATTTTTTAGCAACTAATTTATTCCTGCAGTTTCTGTATTTTGACAGGTGTCATTTTATAAAGCTGAAAACTGCATTTTTAAATACTTTAAAGGTACTTTAAAAAAGGTACTCTACATTCGTTTTTTCCAAAAAATATGGGGTATGTGTTAATAAATCTCTGTAATACCTTCATAACCGAGCATAATTCCTACTTTTGATAGGTATACATTCTTTGTGTAGAATAAAATTATCTACCTATTTCTGATAGTTGCGTGTAAAAATTTAAACGTATAAAAAAGTTACAGAAGAATATTCACAAAGGGTTGTAGTAAAATGAATGCCCTGTATGATTTAACCTAATAGCAATATAATCACTCCATACTTCATGAAAAAAAAACTAAGCAACAGCAAATTTTGCTCAAATCGGTTAACTGGGTTCTGAGATAAGGAGACTGTAACTTTTTGCGACATTTTTCGTTTAAGCAAGTTTGGTTAAATCGATACCATTTGGATTCTAGATTATCCCCCTTAAGTATGTAACATTCGTTATGTGACACCCTGTATACGTATAACGTAAACATAAATTTAATTTGCGCAACCGCTACGGTCAAACAAACAACAAAAAAAAAAAACTTATACAGTGCATCAGAAAATCAAGTTACCATGTATCGTTGGATTCGGGAAAAAAATCTTTATCAGATTAAGTACAAAAATATATATATCGCCTTGAGAAAATGATTTATTTTTAGTATTTTTGGAGCCACTACCGCCAATATTTTGGTTTTTAAAGTCGGAACAAAAATGGCGACGTTATAGCTTATAGCATTTTTTTACGAGACACTCAGTACTTTATAAGATAATCATGTATCATCCTGTACTAGGTACGCGGTAATGGTGATTAAACAGGTACATACATTTCTAATCGACTGTTTTATCATCTCTTATGATAAGGGCGGCGATTAAACAACGCGTCTGTTTTTAAAAAAAATCCAATTTAAGTACATGTCAAACATTGCACACGTCTATCACGTTATCGGATCCCGTGTAAGACGACACTTCCATTGCAAAATTATTTACATACAACTCGACGCCTGGCGGAAATATTATTTTTCTAATAATGCCCTAAGAGTTGGCGATACTTGCTTATTAAATCAAAATTAATAATAAACGCTGCGTGGCGACATTATTCGGGTTCATTAGCTTTAATCGTAATGTGACGGTTTGCACTGGTGTACGTGTTGTACAGGGTGTAGCGTTTTCGCCGGGACGCGGGGCATGGCGGTTTTTTTTTATCGGATATGATCGAAAACACGTATATCCATGTGTGTCACCCGCTCGGGGTAACTACTCTCCGTAATAAGTGTAGATTTTTGCAGGAAAGTCGCTGAAATGTAACAGTTCAAATGCAACACATACAGAGTTTCACGTTTCAAAAAAACGTGTGTGCAAGATCCTCATGGAAAAATAATGGGGGTAGTTCATGTAACGTTTTTTTTAAGACATTCGAGCTATAGTGGGTTGAAGCTGTTACTTTCCAAATGGTTTTATTGAATTATTTAAATCGGTTAAAGATAAAAATGTCAAAATTTGTACACCAGTATACATCAACTGTGCGTTAAGATGATGTGCAAACGGTTTCTTTCTGAAAAGCAGTGTGCAGCAGTGTACAGGTAATTGGAGGGTTACGATCGAAAAAAAATATGTTAAAAGTCAAAATTTGTTACATTTCTAAACGGTTTTGTAAACTCTAAAATATACTACAAAAAAGGTATACTTGTCGAAATTCGGAAGCATGTATCATTTTCGAGAAAAATGAAGTTACGTGGATCAAAAAATATACTATGACAAATTTATTTTTTTATATGGGAACCGCCATGTTTTGTTTCATTTTTAATTCAACGTAATTTCTGATTATATTTTATGTACATATCTTATCATCACTGAACTGTTTTCTAGAAAATCGCAGCTAAAAAAAATAACTAGGTATTCGCATGTATATTTTTTGTAGTGTGGTTATCCCCTTGGTATCAACTATTTTGGGTAAATTTATTTATTTTTTATCATAAAGGATAACTTTAGTCCAAAATGCCTTAATTAAATCAAAGTGTAAATCCACTGGTTTTCGAAATACAAAGCGTTAAACTTAAAAAAAGATATACAACGTAGTACTAATTGTATGTCGTAAAACATACTACGGGAATAAGCATGAAAAATATATGAAAATTTTCTTAATAAAATTGTGGTCAATTGGGCCTAATTAACAAAAGTATGACCCTGCAAAATTTGAAAATAACATTTGAAATTTCTTAATAATTGTAAAATAAATTGAAAAAATGAAGTTTTCAGGTAAATGCAAATCACATCGGGACATAATTTAGTGGTATTACCGAAAAAAATAAAAATAAAATAACCAGTGGCGTAGATATAGGGCCAGCAGGTTTTTTTAAATAGCCTTAAAAATTTTTCGAAATAATATTTATCTACAAATAAAACTTAATTTGCATTAGGTATCAACAATTTGCGATATCTCTACACAAAAAAACAAGACGTTAGTGCTCAAATCAGAACAGAAACTTTATAAAAAATAGAAAAATAGCTCACCTGTTATTTATTTCAAACAATTTGTCAGTATTAAAAATCTGCTAATGTATGCGCTTATATCTTGCTTTTTGCTGCAGAGATATTGAAAATTGCAATATCAACCATATTTTTTACTAAAAATTTTATTTATAAATAAGATGTTATTTCGAAAAATTGTACAATGTTATCCGAAAAAACCTGATTTATAATTTTTGATTTATCACGTATCACTGATTTTTTTTATAATATCATTAAATTAATTTTTATTTCAAACCGTATTGAAAATATCAAAAAGATTCAAATTTTATTTTAGAATATTGCGAGGGCCGTACTTCCGAAACTGAACAAAATTTTAGTTATAATATTTTCATAGTTTTCTATGCTTATTATGTTTCGCGACATATTCAAATTCAAATATATTTGAAGATGTAAGATGATCGAACCTTGGGCTAACAATTCTGGATTTTTATACAAATGTGTCAACCACTGGCAGACATTCTGAGAGGCCCTGCATTAATAACTCTATGGACGGACGTGACTAAGTATTTTGGAAATTGGATAAGTGCATTTAGGTATTCCTAATGTTTCCAATTTTAAGTGAAAATATATATTTTACTTTATTCGAAAGACGATCATTTATTATGTTATTATTTTTATTTTTAAGACTATTCATTTAAAAAAATAAACAGGATTTTTTTATCCGAAATGTAATTTTAACCATTAAAGTTCAAATATATCATGGTCATAGATTTTTTAATTATATGAGAAATGGCGAGGGGATACAGCTCTAAACAATAATAATAATAATCACCCTGTATAGTCAGCATCATAGGTGGTATTACGAGATTGTTCTTTGAATGATTTTAAGTCTAAAGCCACTGTTTTATTCAAATATAAAATAATGTACTTACACGATGCTCCATTAAAATTTAGTTTTGTTAACTATTTAAACACAACTTTCTGACTAGTTTTAACCCAAAAACCATGCAGTACACAGCACTGAACAAAAATCAGTTTTTCTTGAAAATTGTGCATTTTATGAATGTGATGCGAGTTCTAAATATGGCAATTTTTTTATTTTAATCATTTATTTAAAAATCTGTCTTCTGTAACGACATATGCACCCTATGAATTTTTCAATTCAACTAAGAACACTAGAGATCATGTTCCTAAGATATGACTGAGCCTAAGTCTAATTTTTTTACCTATGGTACCCTGTATCTTGGAAACTAAGCGTCTTTCGGCAAATTTTTATATCAAGCACCGCCATTGATGTGTATCATAGAACTGGCAGTGAAATTGATCTATTACACCCTTTATGTAGCACATGGCTGCAACTCACTCGATTAATTTTTAAAATAACTAGGTCAAATTACGTAGATATTTTTAGAAATGATTTAAATACGGAGATTCCATTGATCTTTTATAATTTTTATTCCGAACACTTTGAAACTTAGTTAAAAAAACCTTATTGGTAGTATTTATATAACTTTAGGTTTATTTTTGTAAAGCCTGAAGGTATTTTCTTAAGTAGTACTTAATTTTTTGGATATATTGCTGTTGTTTATTCTGCTTTGAAAACTCACAATGATAAAATCATACTAACATCTTTTCACACAATGTTTTTTTGAATAAATCTAGGTTCTGAACAAATAGAACAAGTCGTTATATTTATAAAAGTCGATGTAAAATAATGGTAGTAGTTTCAAAATATATACATGATATTAGTAAACAATTTCAGTACCTATATCAGTGCTGATAATGGAAACACACTTAATATGCACACATGTAATAAATGATTTTGTTTTAATAAACATCGACCTATATAACGCTCAGCAATAGCATAAACAAGGAAAACAATAAATGCGGAAAGTTACCAAAACTGCAATAAAAAAATTTCAAATATTAGTTTTGATTTTTTAAATTAGCGTCAATTTTTTAATGACAACTATTTTATACACGCATCGCTATAGCAGTAAATGGACTAAAAAAACTGAATTGACGTCCTCTATTTTATTGTTGAAATGTCCAGGGAAAAGCAGTAGAAAAAATTTCTCATCACGTGAGTCAACTTTTTTCATTAGCAACATTGTTTTTTTTTAAACAATTTGGGTCGAAAATTAGTTTTTCCAATATATTGGAAAAACTATTGGTTTTAGAGAAAAGTGTTCAACAGAACGAAATATACGCAATAAAAACACCTACAAAATGCCGCCTGATAGATTAAAATCGGATAAATTGTTTAAAGTTACTGAAAAAAAAAACGTGGAAAACAGCATTTTTAATTAATTATCCACGACTTGATTGTTCTTCAAAACTGCGAAACATGGGCGCGGTGGGCCCAATAGTTTTTGCAAAATTCTATTTATTTATCCCGTCAGGGGCAAAAATGCATAACTTTAACCTTCTGTCTCTCCGAATGTTATTAACAAAAAAGGGGTTAGAAAGTTGATTTTTAAAGCTTAAAACCTAACTTAGCTTTGTATTTAAATGGAATTTTGATTTATTGCCAGGGGCCCCTTTGAATTTTTTACATTAAAAAATAGTTTTTTACTTACCACTTTTTTTATAAACATTTAGATTATCTCCAAAATCATGCATAGTATTTAATTATAAAAGGTGTGATTGTATAGTCAATAAAAAAACACACATTTAAAAATATATATATTCCTACACCCTTTTGGAGCCCAGTGAGATTTTTTTTTCAAAAAATCGCAGCGCCTCTAAAAATAAACTTTTATAGAATTTGCTGAAGAATGTCGTTGTCTTAATATTTTTCTTGTCCAACCCAATTTTTTCAGCTGATATTTTCTTCCGCTTAAGAATTCCGTTAATCCCTATAGGAATATTTTTGTACCAACCTTTTGATGTAAAATTTTTCCAAATAGGATTGGGAGAAAAAGTCTGTCAGTTGAAATATAATCCGTTCTGTGTGATTTAAAATGTTATAAAATAGTCTCACTGAGCAGATATCAGGATTTTTTAGATTTTTCATTAACCATTTACTATCACAACACTTTTTTGAACCACCTTGACATGTATTTGAAAACACTGTATTGTATTTTTAATGCGACCAGTTAACACTCCATTATTAGATTTTTCGTCCTTAAAATAATATATTTTGCAATTTGCTGCCTCACCTTCTCGCCAAGTTAGTTCATATGCAGCAATATGAAAAATTTATTTCAAAGGGCATCTAGGTTCATCTCATATTAGCGCCATTTTAATAATCTCACTTTGCGATAGTGCAACGGAACTCTCTTTGCGTTTTTCGAAATTTCTTTGCCACTTCTTAATAGCAGAATCGCTGAATGGGTTGAAAATAGCATTAAATTTTTCAAACTACATATTTTGCAGTATTTTTACCGTGGTATTGTTGTACTCTTTATAACCTTCTCCATGTTGAAACCCCAATCCATTAACATCCTTGGCGCATCCTCAATACACTGCTGTGTGTCCAAATCATTATAAAATATTTTAAATTAGTTCCAATTGATTATTGTTTTTTTTTGTATTTTTATATTATATTTATTTATTTCTTGTTCATACGTATTGCCAAATCAAGACATAAATCTTTGATTTTGACTTATAAATAACGATTGTGATATTTAACAGTTTTAAACTGGTGCTACTTGTAATAAATAAAATAATATAGCGTTGTTATGGTAATGTAATTTATCCGCTTTTTTATCCAGTTGTATTTCTCTTCCTTGCTGTTTAGCCGATAGCATACTACGATTTTTGCGTTCGTAAATGGGATTTTTTATACAGGGTGTTTCAGAAAGATTACTAACTACAGTCACTAACAATCACTAAAATTTTGATATAAAGTTCACTAGAGTTTAAAATATTACCGAGAATGTATGCATTGTTGCATGTAGGAGACATCCATCAATAAGTTTTGACATAAGCCTACTTTGAGAAAAGTTTTTCTCTAAAACCGTCCACATTAGGAAGTTCTAACAAGAGTACATTATTTTTAGAAAATAAAATTGTACATTAGAAATTGGAGCCCGAAAACCTAACCTCAAAAAAATTAGAACTTAAAATGTAATACGAATGTAGCATAACTAGCGCTCTCTATAAAATATACAAAAAATAATTAGACCAGTGTATTTGGCATCCTTAAAAACAACGGAATACCAAATTTCATAAACATATTTCGTACCGTTTGGAAATTTTCGTAAAAATTCTATTTAAAAAATTTTATTTTGTCGCTCTGTATCTCGAAAACAAGAGGAGATAGACATATAATTCATAAGGCAAAAAATTCTTATACTCGTATTATCTTTCTGAAACACCCTGTATATGAGTGGAATTGTATAAGTATGTAAAATAAATGAGGATACGTAAAAATTATATAATAAAGCCATCACCTTGTATCTCAAAAACGAAGCATTCGCGGCCTTACATTCATGAGAACTTTTTCGGTCAGAGGATCACCAATCTAATTTTATATGTGAAATATTGCAATATCCTGTACACTTTGATTTAACCCTTTTTTAAATCTCTTGTTTTTTCAATTTTGTATTGAAATTCAATCACAGCTCTGACATTAAATATTAAATAAGGGAAAAACGTAGCGTTCTCGACAGAATGGCGAAACTCAGACAATAATAATTGCAACTTTCCCTTCTATTGATGTGTTTTCTTTAATCGGCGCGGTCTGTCACTGTAACACCAATGTTTTTATTAATTTTCGTTTCGGAATAGATAGTGTGGTCTCCAAGGCATGGCATCATCGTTGATTGATTGCTCAGAAGAATCGTTTTACTCGATCTACAGCTTCTCTAGTTATTTATTGGAATGTGCGTTCAGTAATACTTAGAGCGCTGTATTGAAAAAATCGAAATTGCCATCAAAATAATGAGTGTTTTCTTAATCTCAGTATACAAACAGTCCCATTTTATGTGCCAATCTACAAGATAAGAGTATGAGTATCTTGAAAATATAAAGAGGAAAAAACCGATGACAAATTCTGTTGTATGATTTTCAAAACAAATTTAACTGTCATATACAGGGTGTATTTTAAGTCCATATAACTTCAGGAGAATTTTAAACACATTCATATGTCGGAAATAGTATGACGTCTTATTATTCTTCTTAAGGAGAGTTACACTTAAATCAAAAGTAACCAGCAAAGAACCAAGTTGGGGAATAAGTGAGGCTTGCAGGAAATCACTCCCTAAATATTTAATAGTTCCTGTGTGACAAATAAAAATAAGTAGGCTTTGATAACTGATAATAAATTCAAATATCATATTATGGCGAAGTTCTTTATTTAAACAAGAAGCGGGATATTATTCTTTTACAAAGGCGTTTCAAATTAAAATGAGCACACTGTATAACTGAAACAAGTGCTTTTTGATACGGTTCATATACATATATTGGGTGTTCTTTAGGAGAACCAAACGTTTATTTTTATCCTTGACTGAAAAGGATATATTTATCAACTGTCCTCCTGAATTCATTTATTCTAATGTATTTCCGAATAGGGTTGCACGATACTGATACGTCCTGTATAGTAGGCTACGAACAAAAGGCGTTCGTCATTCATATCTGTTGGCTCATGGCTGGCCTGGGTCTTCGTCCGTCGAACCGAATCCTGTTAAGATCGCCTACCATAAATTATTTCAATTATTTAGAATTACGTAACAAACCAAAAAATGCATTTTCTGGCTGGCAAAGCACCACCCTAGTAGACCGTGTAAGACCTGGGGTGGGAGGGGGTCCTGCAGAGGTCCTTGAACCGGAACCAATCACGGTTTTTGTGGCATTTCAGCGGAGCTAGTCGTAGTCTTGTGGGCATTTTCAATATTCTTGGAATCATGGGTAGCAACAGTAATGGCTTTTTACTAGTGTTCCTGTGAAAGAATTTAGAAATGTTCAAGGCAAGATTTTGGCTATCCAAGTGGAACAGTTTTTTAATAGTTTCGCTAGTCCGGGACGTAGACACCAAAAACGTCGGCTGTTTCGTGAATTTTTGGTGGACACTTCGGTCAGATTTGATGAACAAAATATAAAACTACAATTTTACTCGCTCTTCAGTTCGGCAAAAACTAGAATTTTGTATTTTAGGAACGTACAGCGTGTCCCACGATTGTGTTGCGAAGAGGAGAGATTTCTTTATTTGCTAGTTTATGAAAAAAATGTAATTTTCTATGAAATGTCCTACGGGTTTGTATATTTATAAAAATGCTATTATTTTCTTGGTTTTATACCAAGTGTTAGTTTTTCATGTCGCACTACAGTTATCTTAAAAGGTAAAAAGTCAGTTAAATAGGGCATTTGTTGACGAATAACATGCCGAGTTTCAACCAGAAACTGACATTTTGATTTTCATTTGCATTTATTATTATTTTATTAAAATCGGAAACGGAAAGAGGAGACTATTTAAAAAATATTAAGAAAACTATATTTTGTACAGACTTCAAATATTTAAACGTATGGTCAACTATTCAACTTTTGTTTTCCTTAAGAACTCGATTTTTAAATTGATTTATGTTTTGCTTATTTGTAATATGCCGAAATAATGGGAAACAATACATTCTAAAAGTTCTTATTCAAATTAAAATGTTGACAGTTCACTTAAGTGAAAATTTCAATAATAGTTCTCTAAACTTTGGCGTTGTCGATGAAAATTTAATTGAACTGACAAAATGTATGGGATGTTTTATTTCCGAAACACTATTTGTAAAAGTAAAACAAAAAACTAACCATATCTATTTTATAACCATCATTATTAGAAAAATTAACGAATTTACAACATACAAATATCTAATATGGCGCCCAAAAGAAAAGTAAAAGTTGGAAAAATGAAAAAAAAAAAACAGGTCAAATTCCTCTTTGGCCTGTTATTCGTCATCAGATTCCAGAACTTTACTCTAATTTGATCTACTTTTAAGGTATCCAGGAACCTTATAGTGTGGCCCAAAAGACTAGCAACCGGAATATGAACAATTAAAAAAATATGAGTAGTAGTAATGATAAGTAAAGTACCCCTTTTTCTGAAATGCCGAAAAATGGAATTAAGAAATATTGTAAAATTCACTCATTTCATGTTGCGATTTCCAAGAGGTCGCAAAGTTTTATTGCATTTTCCTGTTTCTTACATACATTATGGATGTATTAGAATCAGATAGATAGATAGTTATTCTGGAATCCTACTTGCTATTACAACATTAGAATTGTTAAGTTTCCCAGAATTGAACATCCTGTAAGAAATATCAAGAAAACAATACTATTTCTAACGTTATAATACCAAGTAGGATATCAGAATTGAAAATAACTACAATATATCAGTAACAGTAATCTAATGACATAACAGAAAAATGCATTAACATTTTATGACCTCCTAGAAGTCTGGAACTAAACTCAATGGATTTTGATTAATTATTATCATTTATTCAATAGTTCTTGACGTAATTATAAGAATCATAAGTATGTCTAGGCTAAGCGACGTAACTGATATGAAATAGGGTAATTATTACTGTTTTTTACAATTGAGACTCCCTTAAAATATCTCGTAGCGATACTTTCCGATGTTTCAAAAATTAGTGTACTTTAAGTAACGTGTAATTTTTAAAAAAAATAGAACATGCTTTACATAAAATGAAGAAAATTGTATATAACATTTTTTAGAGATTAATCGATCTCACAGGACATGATTGTAGATTGTACTGTATGAAAACCACCTGTACACCACCAGGATGTCTAATTATTAGGGTCTAAGAAAATTATTCCTTTGTACATGTGCCATCTGAAACATTTTAATTAAATTTAATATCAAAATGACTTGAAGTCATATGATTTATTTTTGTTTTGCTTGCCTTTCATGGGGATACAAGACGTTATGTTTCTTCATATATTACCTCTCGTTGATGATGTCCAACTAACAATTTTCTATCGTTTCAATGTGAGATATACTTTGCAACAAGAGATATAAATAATATTTTTTCTGTGGCTGAACAAATTGTCAAGCTCACAAACGAAAAAAGGTATTTTAGTTTGGGAATGGAAATGTTATTTTTTCTACTCAAATATAATTATAACAGCAAATTATGTATTTTATTCAGAATTGCTGTTGTCGATGTCGCATAGAAGATGTCATTTGTCAAATAAAATGTAGTCAGTTTTTCTAAATATTTTTACGCATCTCTTTGTACAAAACATATTGTGTTAAAAGTTTATTAACAAAAAGGTTCATGCAGATTTAGTTAGTTAAGGGTTTTAGTTAAGAAAATTTAACTATTTCATTTTCGTCTTAAGAGACGAAAATAATATTTTGGGCTCAAGAGAAAAAGCCACTCTTACATTGACTTAGCCTTAAGAAAACCCTTACACACTCGTATAGGAGTTAAAAAAATAAGTTCTTTTAATGTAGCAATTAAAAAATTCATAAATGTCTAATTAAATAAAGAAGTACTAAAAAATAACATAAATAATTACCTACAGATAATGTGTTTTATAGTTTCAAATAAGAAAGTTATACTTAAAATTATATATCATTATAAAAATACTTATTTACATGCCTTAATAAATGTAACTGAATAAGTAACAATTGATGTTATAAAAAAAATCATTTACAACGGTTCATCATTTTCATGACAGACTAATGATGTTAGTTTGATGTGTGGATGGATCAGAAAAATGACCTACTTGCTCATATTGCTCTTGCAAATGAAATTCGTCAATTTAATAATCAAACGAAAACATAGGTGAAAATGTGTAAGGTAGAAGTCCAAGCTTATGTCTGATTTGGAAAACAATCTGCTAATCATACAAAAACAATTTTTTCGTTAAAGAAAAAAGAAATAGAATATTTATATACAGTTATTACCTACCAAAAAATATATTCAACAAAACCATATCTAGTCCATATCCATATCGAAAATATGTACAGAGGGTTCCAAATTACGGAATTATATAAAAATAATTGTAACAAGTGACATTTTGTTTTTTACTTTGCAGAGTTAAATTTGACGAGGGTACATTTTATATTCTTTCTCACGTTAGTTGGATATTTTACTACCTCAGAAAAAAGAAAAAAATAAATAAACAAACTGTTGCACCAAGGAGATTAATGTAGGACAAACAAAAACTTTACTCTAAAAAAGAAGCAAACAAATAAATCGCTTATTTTAATCTTTGCTTTTTAGGGCAGGGCTTTAACTAATTTTTAATTTTTTTCATTAAACAAATAAAGAATTTAAAAATTACCCAAAATAAATGATTTCAGGTACGTAAGTTTATGTTTTTCTACAATATTTCATTTTCATTGTTCGTGGATATTTTGGTAATGACTATACATCCTTTCTACTTTTTGATAAAAAATAACCTGGCGAAAACAAAATGTTGATGTTATTTTATTTTTGATTTATAGTCATGCAGAAACTGATGAATTATAGCCATTTTTAAAAAACCGTAAGTTTATGTGTGTAATTAAATTAAAAATCATTTTATAGTCGAAGGGTGTTGTTTTTGTTCTATATCGTGTTACAGAATGAAAAGATCCACTACCATTTTTGCTTTTATTCTGACTAATTGTAAGTAACAGAAAAAAAAAGAAAATTAATATCACCCTTTAACTACAATACATTAAAATATCTAATATACAGGGTGTCTCGCATAAGAACCGACACAGGGCAGGTGTATGTAGGTTTTTCTTGAAAACCATAAAGTTTTTAAAAATTTAACAAGCGTAAACAACTTTTTAAAATTAAATTCTGCTGTGAATAAATATTAGTATTTTTCAATTCGGTCAATGAAAAAAAAGTTCGGTACAATTTTAGGGGTGAGTGAACAACTTGTAGTGTTTCAATTAACATTAAATCATAATTCAAAGAAGACCAGTAATAAACCTAAATCATGTACCAAATTTGGTTTTTCTACGGTAAAGTGTTGCAGATATAAATTTTTTTCGAAATTTAGGGCCCCACTTTGGGGGCTAATAACTCCTCAGGGGTGCAACTTTGTATATAGGCAAGTTTGGTGAAATTATAATATTTTGGACACCCTTACATGCACCTGCCTTGTGTCGGTTCTTATGCGGGACACCCTGTATAATTTAACAATTTAATTTGTCTTGAAAATTTGGTTAGACAATCAAATAATACATTATTTCAACAACAATCCGATATCGTCAACAAGAGTATGTAATAGAGAGATAAACATCCCAAAGACAACAATTGGTAATATTTTAAAGAAAAATAAATATCACCCATACAAGTCGATCATCGCGCAGAGGTTTCAGGAAAACAATTTTATTCGAAGGCTTGAATTTTGCAATTGGTACGGTAATATATGCCAAGATGATAACTTCAGCAACAGCGTTATATGGGCTACAGAAAATCCTTATAACTGTTTAAAGCCACAGTTGCTTTTCTTATATTTTTAATGAAGCACTGCAACAAAGGTTTCTACATTGGAATAACACAAAGCGTATTGTTTTCACTCAATGCCATGACATTAATGATTAACTTTAACAAAAATTTGAGACTACTCTATAATAGTTTCGAAAAATTATGCGGTGTTGCCAGATTTATAAAACATTAAAATATTGATTTTTAAGGTTGTTTTTGAAATTTTTTCTTTTTTATATGATATCATTGAAAGGACAAAAAATGCTCTATTTGCTCAGCTCTTATGGATCCATCCATAAGAAAAAAGAAAGTTGATGATGATTTCTCGGAACCGAAACGTTGCAATGAAAATCTGAATATACAGTGAAATTCCTTGAAAAAACTTGCAGTGAAAAAGTGTTTTCAGATTTTAAAAATTCCTTTAAATAAAAAAGTTAGAGACGATTTTCGAAAACGCCACATTTACTTTTTCCAAAATAACTCAAAAACTTGAAGAGCTAGAACCGGTCTGCAAGCGCCATTAAGTTAGCAACAGAACTTATAAAACTTTTCCCATTTAACCATTTTCCTATCTCGTACAATTTCCAAGATACCACCAATACATGCATCAACAAATGGGCTGTATATTTTAAAATAATATTTTTGAAAAGGGGAAAAGTGATGCATTTTTTTATAGATCATTATCCTAAAATATCGTATTTCTCAAAAAAGCAGTCAGTAATGCTCCCGAAGACTTCATCATTCGTTTCATAATGTCCAGCAATATATTCTACGATTTAATCGATTGTCTCCGTACATGGAATTAGTATCTTTTCATTCTACTTCTGAATTACACTATAGCTAGCCCACGGCCACCTCTACGTATCCATAAATTCGTCTAGTAATACACCGAGACGAATCGGGCGGTTGGCGTTCAGAAAAATTCCGGTCAAAACCATCGGAATCACTGAACAGGAACCTCCCATTAATACAATTCATCAGTTTTTACACAGTATTTCCGTAAATCATCTAATATTTCAATCTCGGATGGAAGTTTCGCGTTAGAAAAACGTTGCACTCCAGCTTCGCGCCACGTAATGATACAATGTAATACAAAGGTACGGCAAAAAAAGCCCATTGGTAAATTAATTTATTCGTTCTGGACAATGTACCCGAATATCACTTAATTTTTTCGAGCGTCTGGGCGCTGCGGTCGTTGAAACGATTCTCTATTACTCGATCTATCGTTTCGCGGAGATCTATTGTTCTATTTTTGGAGAAGCGCTAGAGAATCCAATCTGCAGTAGGTACATTTACAACAAAAAATTCAACAGAGCAGTGCAGACATTCCAGGTGGTATGAAGCATAGGTAGCCTATTTATATCTACCCATGTGTAGATGTTTATATTTAAAATTTACCCAGTTAACAAGTAACTTGAAAAGTCGTCGATATTTGCTCGTATTTCCCTTAAAAATATACATATTGGCCTCAATTTTTTGGTGGGCCACCAGTAACGCCTCGGTCGCTAGGCACCAAACGGCAAATGTAAAAATTTGTTTAGGTGGGCATGTATAGGTTGATTACGGCTACATTTTAAAAATATTTTGAAATATACAGGGTAAAGCGTACCATATGAAAGTTATCTATTTTTAAATGAAACACAATGTATTTTACTGCATTTTTGAAAGCACCGTAAAAAAATAGATGAACTTTATTAAAGGTTCTGCATACCTAGGAGTTTATGAGATATTTCAATTTTAGTGAAAATGCAGGCTTAGCGTAGAAATTTAATATTAGCAATAAAATAATAATTTTAAGGAAGGGGAGTGCATTATTATATTTGTCGTCACTTAGTATTGTACAGGGTGTTCAAAAAACTGCTGGATACTTTTCTCAATTTTAAACAGCAATAACTTAGTTGTTTTAAATGGGACAGCCAGTATATTTTTACTTTGGGAGTTAGGAAACTCAAAACTCTTTCAAACAGTGTATAGGTTCCCTCTAGGGTTCCCTTTAATGGTATTGGGGATATTTGTGCCGTTTCGTTTTTTATCGACCTTTTTGGTATGATGTGATGTATTTTCATCGCAAAGGCCATAAGTACACGTAAACGATGTCAACTACATTTCTTTTAGTAAAATCACCGATTTAAAAAAATGCACGCACGTAGATTAATTTTCAAACAACTACATTTAAAAATTAATGATTGTTAATGACAGCAAGTGTGTTGGTTTGGCTATCAAAGCATGGCTGCTTGATTTTAAGAATTAGATTTTTACCTCCTGCATTGCTAAAACACATTTACATATGTTAATAATTTCATCTTAAAAATGATTGTAAGTAGAACAAGAAGGAATTATAGTGAGTGCAATTTAATATAAACAGTTATGTCAGCTTATGTTGTCTTCAGAAGTAGAAGTATTCGATTAATTGTTTTTGTAAATCCATATTATTTTTTACTGGAACATTTTACGGGAAATATGTAGGTAAGGAAGCTTTTTTGTAGTCAAATGAAAACTAAATCTAAAAAACGTATTATTTTCAACGTTTGTCAATTAGTACCTACTTGCTTTAGGGCTGTTTTTTTCACCTATTGGTAAATTTATCTCCCAGTTAAAGCTGTATATGTCTCACAAAGCACGTATGCATGAGAAAGTGGACACACATACATTTAGCTGACAATTAAAAGACCAGTCTTTGATTTTAATGACAATTTTACATTGTTGTCAATTTAACGTAAAATTATGTGTTGGTTATATAAAAATGGAATTTAAATTAATAGTTACCTACACTGATTATTTAAAGTAGCAATTTTAATTAACTTTACGTAATTGATGAAGATATATAAAACTGTTAACATTATCATTAAAAATGTCAGTCACATATCTTTATCATTTTTAAATTGTCAGTTTAAATTAGCGAAAACGGAATTGATAGTGCCAGTTTTAAAATTGTAAAATAGCAATTACGCATCGTTGTCAACATAAAATTTTCACTAATTATGCATAATTGATCGTTTAAATTGTCACTTTACTCCTGTCATCTAACAGTGCCGACTAGACATTACTGACATTTTACAGTTTCATTTAGTGTTTTATTTTTGGAGAAGCACTGCAGTAGGTGCAATTCTAATTAAAAATTTTGACGTGTGCTACAAATATTTTATACGATATGAAGCATCGGTAGCCTATTTATAGCTACCTATGTGTGCTTATATATTTAAAATTTAGTTACAACACAGAAATGTAATGATATATAAAGAAAATAACTTAAGTTATCAATCGTCGTTTATTTATACTCGACTTAATGTGTAAGTCACAGTTTAAAGTGATTATAGGGTGATTCACTATATTTTGACCCCCCCCCCCCATTCACTTTTTGTTTTTAGAGATATAAAAAAATGTGAAATACAAAAGTTGCACGATTTTTTTATGAATATTTCGAAAATGACAGAAAAACTAATGAAGTCCAAACAAAATGGCCGCGGATGTTAACTTTGTTAATTTAAATGCAACACCTTGTATATTTTTACATATTTAAATAGAACGTTCCCTGTCGAGCATAATCATATATGGTTTGTTGGGCCCATCTTTAACAATAAGCGAGATACTATTAAAAAAAGTAAAGGTTTTTTATTAAGAAAATAAGATATCTTGTAATTTTTAGACCTCTTTCAGGCTTTTTTGCCTTTTTTCCAATTACTTAAGGATTTACAGATTTAGTTGTAATATACTTTGGCATATCGGACATTGATTCGGTCCAAAATGCGTATAGGTATTTTAACTAAATCGCACTCTCGTCGTGAGAAGCCGTGAGATGGACAATGTTATATCGTAGGCCGTGACAGTGACAGGTAATGTCATGACAACATTGTTATTGTTTGATAGTTTGCATTATTATTTATAGGAATTAAAATAGAGTAAAGATCTTCTCCACACTCTATTTTAATTCTTATTAATATTTCAATTTTCTATTTCCTATTTTAATTAAATAATAATACAAACTGTCAATCAATAACAATGTTATCACGACATTACCTGTCACTATCACGGTCTACCACATAACATTGTCCATCTCACGGCTTAATTAGTGAGATTTAATTAGAATACCTATACGCATTTTGGACCATATCAATGACCGATATGTAAAAATATATTGCCACTAAATCTGTAAATCCCTACGTAATTGGAAAAAAGGCAAAAGTGCTTGAAGAGGTCTAACAATTACAAGATTTAATAGTATCTTGCTTATTGTTAGAGATGGACCCAAGAAACAATATATGACTATGCTCGACAGGGAACGTTATATCCAAATATGTAAAAATATACAGGGTGTTCCATTTAAATTAACAAAGTTAACATTCGCAAGTTTTTTGATTCATCTGTTTGTCACAATGATTTATTTCGTTTATTTCAAATAAATAAAGAAAAAAATAGAATTAGCGTCTTGTGATCAATAAAGTGATTATGCATGATTGTTACCTTAAAGTAAAATTAAGTGTCAGTTACAGCCAGTTACTTTAAAATAAGTTATATTTAAAGTGTAAATTTTCCAAAATTGTAGTTTTAAAATAGCAATAATTATTGTCAGCTTAAAATTAAGAATTATAATACCGATATACATGGTCTCCCGAAATTCATGCAACAAAATTTGGTCATAGATTCTTAAGACCAAATTAAGGGATCCGTATTTTTCTTTTTGCCAACTGGCCCCCTCTTTCGGAGTTACAGCCCCCTGAAATCTGTCCCTAAAAAGTCTTTTTTATTATATCTCACAACCATGTTGTACGAGAATCATTAAATTTGGTACACAGGGGTTTTATGACATGTGCAATCTCACTGTGCTACGCTTTTTCGCGAGAAACCCCCTTAAGACACTTTTTCGTGGCCCTCCTTGTCTTTGGAACAAGACAAATTTGGTCACAAATTTGATTTTTTCTAAATTATTATTTAGCTAGAAAGCCATTGAATTTAGAAACTTTTTTTGTCACTTGATATTTGTTTCGTAAACCCAACGTTTTTGAGGAAAATGGCAAATCACGATATGCATTCGATTAAATTTTGACATTTTTCTCGAAAACATTGCGTTTTACAAAAAAAGTATAAAGAGACAAAAAGTTTCTAAATTTAATGGTTTTCTAGTGTACTGATAATTTTTAAGAAATTTAAATATGCGACCAAATTTTTTTGGCACCAAAGACAAGGGGACCCACGAAAAAAGGGCTTAAGGGGATTCCCCGCCAAAAAACGTAGCACCATCAGATTGCACATGTCATAAACCCCTGTGTACCAAATTTAGTGATTGACATATAAAAAAAGATTATTCCTAGGGGCGGATTTCAGGGGGCTGTAACTCCTAAAGAGGGGGCCACTTGGCAAAAATAAAAAATACGGATCCCCTAAATTTGTCTTAAGAATCTGTGACCAAATTTTGTTGCATGAATTTCGGGACACCCTGTAGATATACGTAATAAATTACTTATTTATACATAGAAAACTCTCAGTTCATATTATTGTCATTGTATTTAGTAAAAAGACAATACATTTGTTCATTGTAAGTGTTAATAAGTTATTGACATTTTAAAGTGTAGTTATTCATTAATTATTCACTTGAGTGTCAGTTATATATTTTATATTGTAGAGTTAAATATAAGTTATTTATTGATACGATTATATATCGTTATTCACTTAAAATTAATAATTACACGTACGTTGAAAAAGATAAAATTGTTAATTTAAATTGGTTTTGTACATAATTCCCATTCAAAAATGATAATGACTCGTTATTGCCATTAAAAATTACTATTAAAATACAAAGTTAGTAAAATGGCAGGTCTACAAGAGTCGTTTATGTGTCACAGAGTACCATTATTCACATTTAACATATTTAGAATTGTCAGCAAAAGTGTGTATTATACTTTCTATGTACTTTATGTGCAGTGTCCTTAGTTTGAAATAAATAATTATACTTAGTTATTATTAAAAAGTGCTTAAGAAATCCGGGGTTCTTAATAACTTATTACGTAACCAAATGCATAAATCTACTCTGAGGGGAAAATCTCTATGTAATAGAGCCTGCACATGTTGCACGTAAACTTAAAATTTGCCACACAATTGTGTGTGTAACATTTAATTCACGAGCAATTTTGTACTACTTTGCGAGTCTTCTTCGATTTTATACAGCTTCTTCAATCTCAACTGTTCGAACTGTCGCAGGCCTTCCTGCGATATTTGTTGTCATTTTAAAACTGCCAGTTCCACAAAGTCTTGCAGCTTGTGCAATATACCGTGAGCTATTCCATAGGTGAAATGAATGTCTGCCATTTCTGCGTTGGTATATTGGTAAATTTTGATCACAACAATACATTATTGCTTATAACATTAAAATGACAAAAAAAAACACTTTTAAAATCAGCTGTTATGACTGATTCTGCTGTCATTTAAACCATGGCTTGTTATGCATGTATCTACTGTTTTCTTGTGTACTGCCGTTGCAGAAGAAAGATGCAGCGCGCTTTTTGCGAATTTTTATTTTTTTCTAATTTTCACAAATTTAGTGATAGTAATTTGTAAAGTGATAGTGTAACAAAACGCATCACTCTTTTTCACTTGTTTTTCAAAAACTCTTAATGATTCAACTTACAAAATTCCAACGCAGGTTAAACTTTAAACCAGTTTTCAGCGACAAATAATAAGAGTACTTTTATACGTATAGGCCAAGCAAAAAAGATTTTTACTCGAATTGTCCTGTTATATACGTTATAAACAAATTGAATTGTGCGAAAACTATTGCACCTACAGCGCACACTTTTGGCATACTTTTAAAGTATGACAAACCCTCAACTTGTCGTAGGTTTTATAAAATTTTAACAATAAATGCGAGAGTTATAAACAAATTAAAAAAATGGGCACTTTTCTTATTTTTTTGCAATAACTATTTTCTTTATTAACCGATTTTAATTTAACAACTCTCATTTTGTAGATAATTTGATTCCCTATAAGCTGTCTGTGACTCACTTTACGCTAAAATTGATGGTTTTTCCCTGCAAAGTGAAAAAACTGTTTTTGTCACTTATTTGTTTAGATAGAAATGTTAGCTAATAAAAGTTTTTGACTCACGAGATGAGAGATGTCTTGTATTATGTTCCTTTAGACAATTTTACAATAATCTCGCGGATAGGACTTTTTTCGAGTTTCTCTTTTATTTTCGCTAATTTTTCTGGTGTAGTACAATTGAACGGAGAATAGGTATGTTTAGTAAAAAATGACATACAGTGCGTCACCAAAAAGTTATTTAAATCCAGATACAACACTGTATGGGACGCCGTTTAACATTAAACAAAAACTAAGTAAATATTTGAGTTTCATCATCATCAATACTTCCTATTTCCCGAATTTCGTCAAATTAACATGTTATTGAACAAAAATATAATCAAAATACCAAACAAAAATTTTTTTGGATGCCCTGTTTCTCAAGCACCAAGTCTTTGCGGACCCATGTTAATATGAACATTTTATCTTAAAATTAGTAACCCTTTAATATAATAATAATAATAATAATAATAATAATAATAATAATAATTATAGTAATAATAGTAATAATAGTAATAATAGTAATAATAGTAATAATAGTAATAATAGTAATAATAGTAATAATAGTAATAATAGTAATAATAGTAATAATAGTAATAATAGTAATAATAGTAATAATAGTAATAATAGTAATAATAGTAATAATAGTAATAATAGTAATAATAGTAATAATAGTAATAATAGTAATAATAGTAATAATAGTAATAATAGTAATAATAGTAATAATAGTAATAATAGTAATAATAGTAATAATAGTAATAATAGTAATAATAGTAATAATAGTAATAATAGTAATAATAGTAATAATAGTAATAATAGTAATAATAGTAATAATAGTAATAATAGTAATAATAGTAATAATAGTAATAATAGTAATAATAGTAATAATAGTAATAATAGTAATAATAGTAATAATAGTAATAATAGTAATAATAGTAATAATAGTAATAATAGTAATAATAGTAATAATAGTAATAATAGTAATAATAGTAATAATAGTAATAATAGTAATAATAGTAATAATAGTAATAATAGTAATAATAGTAATAATAGTAATAATAGTAATAATAGTAATAATAGTAATAATAGTAATAATAGTAATAATAGTAATAATAGTAATAATAGTAATAATAGTAATAATAGTAATAATAGTAATAATAGTAATAATAGTAATAATAGTAATAATAGTAATAATAGTAATAATAGTAATAATAGTAATAATAGTAATAATAGTAATAATAGTAATAATAGTAATAATAGTAATAATAGTAATAATAGTAATAATAGTAATAATAGTAATAATAGTAATAATAGTAATAATAGTAATAATAGTAATAATAGTAATAATAGTAATAATAGTAATAATAGTAATAATAGTAATAATAGTAATAATAGTAATAATAGTAATAATAGTAATAATAGTAATAATAGTAATAATAGTAATAATAGTAATAATAGTAATAATAGTAATAATAGTAATAATAGTAATAATAGTAATAATAGTAATAATAGTAATAATAGTAATAATAGTAATAATAGTAATAATAGTAATAATAGTAATAATAGTAATAATAGTAATAATAGTAATAATAGTAATAATAGTAATAATAGTAATAATAGTAATAATAGTAATAATAGTAATAATAGTAATAATAGTAATAATAGTAATAATAGTAATAATAGTAATAATAGTAATAATAGTAATAATAGTAATAATAGTAATAATAGTAATAATAGTAATAATAGTAATAATAGTAATAATAGTAATAATAGTAATAATAGTAATAATAGTAATAATAGTAATAATAGTAATAATAGTAATAATAGTAATAATAGTAATAATAGTAATAATAGTAATAATAGTAATAATAGTAATAATAGTAATAATAGTAATAATAGTAATAATAGTAATAATAGTAATAATAGTAATAATAGTAATAATAGTAATAATAGTAATAATAGTAATAATAGTAATAATAGTAATAATAGTAATAATAGTAATAATAGTAATAATAGTAATAATAGTAATAATAGTAATAATAGTAATAATAGTAATAATAGTAATAATAGTAATAATAGTAATAATAGTAATAATAGTAATAATAGTAATAATAGTAATAATAGTAATAATAGTAATAATAGTAATAATAGTAATAATAGTAATAATAGTAATAATAGTAATAATAGTAATAATAGTAATAATAGTAATAATAGTAATAATAGTAATAATAGTAATAATAGTAATAATAGTAATAATAGTAATAATAGTAATAATAGTAATAATAGTAATAATAGTAATAATAGTAATAATAGTAATAATAGTAATAATAGTAATAATAGTAATAATAGTAATAATAGTAATAATAGTAATAATAGTAATAATAGTAATAATAGTAATAATAGTAATAATAGTAATAATAGTAATAATAGTAATAATAGTAATAATAGTAATAATAGTAATAATAGTAATAATAGTAATAATAGTAATAATAGTAATAATAGTAATAATAGTAATAATAGTAATAATAGTAATAATAGTAATAATAGTAATAATAGTAATAATAGTAATAATAGTAATAATAGTAATAATAGTAATAATAGTAATAATAGTAATAATAGTAATAATAGTAATAATAGTAATAATAGTAATAATAGTAATAATAGTAATAATAGTAATAATAGTAATAATAGTAATAATAGTAATAATAGTAATAATAGTAATAATAGTAATAATAGTAATAATAGTAATAATAGTAATAATAGTAATAATAGTAATAATAGTAATAATAGTAATAATAGTAATAATAGTAATAATAGTAATAATAGTAATAATAGTAATAATAGTAATAATAGTAATAATAGTAATAATAGTAATAATAGTAATAATAGTAATAATAGTAATAATAGT
Organism: Anoplophora glabripennis; assembly: GCF_000390285.2. Taxonomy (NCBI): domain Eukaryota; kingdom Metazoa; phylum Arthropoda; class Insecta; order Coleoptera; family Cerambycidae; genus Anoplophora; species Anoplophora glabripennis. Next base: position 24,847 of record NW_019417413.1, on the reverse strand, counting down.
AATAATAGTAATAATAGTAATAATAGTAATAATAGTAATAATAGTAATAATAGTAATAATAGTAATAATAGTAATAATAGTAATAATAGTAATAATAGTAATAATAGTAATAATAGTAATAATAGTAATAATAGTAATAATAGTAATAATAGTAATAATAGTAATAATAGTAATAATAGTAATAATAGTAATAATAGTAATAATAGTAATAATAGTAATAATAGTAATAATAGTAATAATAGTAATAATAGTAATAATAGTAATAATAGTAATAATAGTAATAATAGTAATAATAGTAATAATAGTAATAATAGTAATAATAGTAATAATAGTAATAATAGTAATAATAGTAATAATAGTAATAATAGTAATAATAGTAATAATAGTAATAATAGTAATAATAGTAATAATAGTAATAATAGTAATAATAGTAATAATAGTAATAATAGTAATAATAGTAATAATAGTAATAATAGTAATAATAGTAATAATAGTAATAATAGTAATAATAGTAATAATAGTAATAATAGTAATAATAGTAATAATAGTAATAATAGTAATAATAGTAATAATAGTAATAATAGTAATAATAGTAATAATAGTAATAATAGTAATAATAGTAATAATAGTAATAATAGTAATAATAGTAATAATAGTAATAATAGTAATAATAGTAATAATAGTAATAATAGTAATAATAGTAATAATAGTAATAATAGTAATAATAGTAATAATAGTAATAATAGTAATAATAGTAATAATAGTAATAATAGTAATAATAGTAATAATAGTAATAATAGTAATAATAGTAATAATAGTAATAATAGTAATAATAGTAATAATAGTAATAATAGTAATAATAGTAATAATAGTAATAATAGTAATAATAGTAATAATAGTAATAATAGTAATAATAGTAATAATAGTAATAATAGTAATAATAGTAATAATAGTAATAATAGTAATAATAGTAATAATAGTAATAATAGTAATAATAGTAATAATAGTAATAATAGTAATAATAGTAATAATAGTAATAATAGTAATAATAGTAATAATAGTAATAATAGTAATAATAGTAATAATAGTAATAATAGTAATAATAGTAATAATAGTAATAATAGTAATAATAGTAATAATAGTAATAATAGTAATAATAGTAATAATAGTAATAATAGTAATAATAGTAATAATAGTAATAATAGTAATAATAGTAATAATAGTAATAATAGTAATAATAGTAATAATAGTAATAATAGTAATAATAGTAATAATAGTAATAATAGTAATAATAGTAATAATAGTAATAATAGTAATAATAGTAATAATAGTAATAATAGTAATAATAGTAATAATAATAATTTTAATAATAATATTAATGTTAATACTATTTATATTTGATGTGGTCACTGGTCCATGATGTCTCGCTGGGTGACTTCGTACGCGTTGTTGACGTTCCAGTCCGTTGCTTTCACGGATGACTCTCTTCCGTATACCTGGCAGATCCACGCCACCGTCTCTGTTGAAATTGTTCGGATTTTTGTAAATTTCTAATGCTTGTCTGTATAGTCGGAGCCAAAATCTTCTCTCTCACCACCACGTTGGCTTCACTCAGATCCACTGTATGTCCCGTGTCCGCCCTATGCTCTGCTACTGCCGATTTTTCCTAGTTGTTATTTTTGGGGTGAGTCTTGTCCTGTAACCTCGTGTTGATGTGCCTTCCTGTTTGTCCTATGTAGACCTTTCCGCAAGAGGTAAAAAAAGGTGCTAAGTACTCCCGTTTCTCATTGTGCGTGTGTCTCCTCCTGATAGCTCGTTCGATATTTCTCACCGTGTAGCCATTCCCTCTCAGGGTCGTGCGTAGGTGTTCCAGTTCATCGGCCAAGGGTCTTAGCTCGCTGATAATCCGCGCTTGATGAATCAAGGTATTTATGATCCCCTGTTTTTGGGCTGGGTGGTGGTGGGACTCCGCATTCAGATATCCTCCTAAATACTTGATGTCTTAAAGTGCCATCTGGTTTCCTTTCAACTAAAACATCCAATACGGGAAGGGCGACATTTTTGCCTACTTCCATGGTAAACTGGATATCTGGATTAATACCAAGGTTATTTGGATCAAATATCATATTTTCGCCTCAATATTATCTGATAGTACTTGTGGTTTTCATTTAGATACTTGTATAATTGAATAATTTGAGTGTTATTTCCACATTTTTTTCAGGTATGAAAAGTCGTGCTAGACTTAATGATTTTTAGTTCACCCTAGAATTGGAAAGGAGTTTACTCCACTCCCCCATGGTTTACATATGAACTTTTCTTTTAGTTATTTAACCAAAATGTGGATGTGGTGTACTCTTGACCAGACGCTCTGTAATAAGAGCCGTCAGGCGAGCATGAAATGTAATTACCCTGAGTAGTTTTAGATGTTTTATATGCTCCGCCACCGATTTCCAACCAAGTGCGTTTGTTTATTAGCGCTTGAACCTGATGCCAAGGCCCGAAAATGTTAATCCACGGAATTATGTATAAGATAGTGTTAAATACGCGCGGGCCGTAACCATCATCCGTCATAAGCCGGCGGTAATTATCGTCGGTTAGTAACTTATATGTAAATGGGAGTTAGGTTTGTTGCTAATCGCATTCGTACTTGGCCGTTAATATCGCTATTTCCATATTTAACGAGAAAGAGAGGGAGAGAGTTGGCAGTTACACAAAACGCGGAAATGTATTAATTGTTGCGTTATACTACCACGAGGCCCTGGTCAAATTGGAACTTGATGGCCCACATAGGTATAGGGACTAAATTGTTTTATTAGGTGTCGTTTCCGAAATTTAAGATTTTTAGATTTTTTCCGCACTGAGTAGTAAAACTATTAAAAACAGGGAATCAACATTATGCCTCTAAAAAATCAAGGCTAACATGATTAGTTTTCGAAATATTTGAAAAAAAATCGAAATTTTTGAAACCCGTTTTTTGTTTCATTTCAGCCTTGTTTGAGGTGATATTGAAAAGAGAAGACCACTTTCTCATGGCCACTTTTTGTCATCTATCGAATGGCATAATCAATTTTTATATGTAACGTTTCGTCTCTCCAGGACCATCATCAACTTCTTTTTTTTAAATACGACCCTGGAAATTTTATTACATTTTTTGCAAGCCTTCATGATCCCCAATACTGTACTGCCTCAGCCCGAACCAGATTCAGATGTTTTGTCTCGAAAAATTCATCTTCAGTGTATTCGTTCCAAATTTATCTAAATTTTTTATTTAGATTTCTTTGTTTATTGAATGTACACTGTAAGAGTCGTTAGACCCTGTGAAATCCATCTAGTTATTTAAACTATTACCACCACGCATTAAAATAAAAAATTAGGATTAGTTTTATTCCCGTGTCCATAGTTATTTCTAAGCTTCTCGAGTGCTCAAAATTCAAACAAATTCCGATCTATTTTTTTCAGGATATTCATACAAATACATCTAAATTTGGAACGAATACACTGACGATGAATTTTTCGAGATAAAACGTCTGAATCTGGTTCGGACTGAGGCAGTACAGTATTGGGGATCATGAGGGCTGAAGGAAAAATGTAATAAAATTTCTAGGGTCGTATTTAAAAAAATTAAGTTGATGGTGAGAGACGACACGTTACATATAAAAATTGATTATTCCATTCGATAGAGGGATTAGAGGGTAAAAAGTGGCCATGAGAAAGTGTTCTTCTTTTTTTCAATATCACCTCAAACAAGGCTGAAATGAAACAAAAACGGATTTCCAAAATTTCGTTTTTTTTTTAAATATTTCGAAAACTAATCATGTTAGCCTTGATTTTTTAGAGGCATCAGGTTGGTCCCATGATTATGCAACTTTGACCCCATTTAAGCTACTTCATAGCTCTTACCGTTTCCGAGATCCCTGCAGTGAGAAGCGAATTTGTAACAACCTGTATAGATATACAATTTTGAAAAAATTGTACAATGGGAAATGGTAAATAATTTAATAAATTTAAATGCAGCTAGGGCGGCATTAGATCGTGACATTTTATTAAGAGCCTGCAATGTCGAACTAACGAGCAGATTATTGTGTATTAATTCTGAAGGACGTATGGACCTTAAGCCTTCAAAAATGGTAAAAAGTGAAAAAAAATTATAGTAGGATGAAACCCATTGGAAAAGGAAGAGAATATAACAGAAATGAAAAGAAAAATAATTTACGGGCGATCTGAGGTCGGGAAGGGGAAGGGGGTGAGTTTTTAAGGGTAAAAAACGGTTTCCCTTGATTTCC
>NW_019417413.1:0-19119 GCF_000390285.2 Anoplophora glabripennis | reverse complement strand
TAGAGATGTGTAGTTCGTGAACGAATAGTTGAAAAGAACTATTCACTTCCAACGAACTGAACGAACTGTTTCATCATTCTTTCAATGTATAGTTCGTTTTGAACTGCGAACGTGCGCGTGCGTCTAGCTAGATTATACTATGTTCATAGGTTGAAACCGAAACCAACCGGTGATGCGATGAGGATCGTGCTACTGTCGCTGGCTACTGGAGATTTAAGAATTGAGAGATGTATAGTTCGTGAACGATTCATTTCGAACAAATTATTTCAGTATTCTAAAAACAAACCATTGCCGCTGCCGCTGTCAGGTGTCGATGCTGAGCTGAGCAGCTCATTCGTGGTGGGGAAGATAGGTAGTAAAATTGATTCAAGGCAAAAGAACTACAGTTCATTTCGAACTGTAAAAATGAACTATTCTTTGAAGTGAGTAGTTCACAAATGAACTATTCAGCAAAGTGAACTGCAACGCCCATCTCTAACGCAAAGCAACAAAGTTGTAATTCCAAATAAGATTTAAATTTGGTACACAACACAGATTATAGCTTGTCTCTCTCTCTCTCTCCCTCTAATATAAATGTTATAGATAGAGAAAGATGGTCTTCTTCCAATTTTTTTCCTTTACGCAATCATTTACACATAATTTCACTACAAGGTGCCCCTTATGACGTCACAGCCGTTTTGAAATATTATAAAAAAATCAGTTTTAAATAATTATTTTAAAACTGTTCCGACGCATTTCTCAATCTCTAATTGTGCATACACACTAATTAATACGTGTAGAATTATATTAGCTACTTTTTGAAATTTGGTCAACAACCCTATTATAATCTTTGTTTTAACTTACTTCAGTAACTACATCTACATCTCCGATATTATTTTAAATACTTTCTGTTACTTTTTCTGTCGTTGACCATGTTTTTTTTATAATTTATTGTTTGCTGGTTAGTATGTGGTGTGAATAGAGCGATTATAATAATATTTAAAAATAATAGATTTACCTGTTACATCATACATGCATATTGAAGTTGACATGTCTCAAAACAAGTAAATATTGGAAAAAACTTTATATTACAAAAATTACTCAAAATCTAACGATCTTTCAGATGGGCCGCATTTCCACTTTACAGGAATCAAAAAATATATTAGTTTCGCCTCGCCATCTATACGAAAAGATTTGAACTAACAATTCTAACTGCAATTTGAAGCTATTCGGGACCTAACCACCCCATTTTCCGGAGCAGACCCTGTATAGGTGTATTTCTTTCGTAAATGTGTCGCTTAACTAAGTATATGCATACTTCAACTCTCTGCAACGGGCAGACATGCATTAGTAGAAAATTTGTTTAACATTTTACTATTAGGTATACCTTTTTTGGTTTTCAATTTACAGCCGCTATTCCATATTTTTTTTGGAAACTGAGATTCTGTATCTCCTAAGGGGTGAACATTTTACCAAGGTCATTTTTATGCGTGTTTAGCTGTAGATTCACTGATACCATTTCTACTATTTCTTTTGAAAACGCCATGTATGTGTATTATCGTTTTTGAATTTTTAACTCATTTCATAAATTTGTTTTTCTTTTGTTAAACTGTGAGAACAAAATACGGTTTTTTTGTTTTTAATATTATTTCACCCTGGCGCATCCGGTAAATTATAGAAATAATTGATTCTTTTCGAGCACCTTTCCATTCTAGACCAATCTCTACTACTAACTAAAATTAAGTTAGAGACCTCTTATTGGTGGAATCTCCAGATCACCATTTTGCCAAATTCAGAGGCGCGTTGCCTCTGAATATTCTGGTCAAATTTTATGTAAATAATTACATATGTTTTTGCAAGATGTCAATTTTGATTAGGAATCACTTCCTAAAGTTTGTTCAATGTGGATGTTACAGTTAATCATCCAAAATATTCACAAATGACAGAACATATTCTGAATAGTTATCAAGTTCTTTTAAAAGCGGAAATGGTTTCATAATTTTTTAAATAAAAATAATACCTAAATGTAATTTTTTATATAAGATGTATTATTTATAATGACAACATATTTTAACAAAAGTTTTCCATGTTTTATGGGGAAACACTGGTTTTTTCCAATCCTGAATTTTTCGAATATTTTGTACCTTTCGAGCTACCTCCGAAAGTGACGGATGGAATTTGGTCGATTTAAAGTCCTCTAAGCCTATAGTATATTTGTATAATTTAAAGAAAAAATATTGTATACAAGGTGTTTCGCATAAGAACCAATACAGTACAGGGACATGTAGGGGAGTCCAAAATATGGTGATTTAACGCAACTTACTTTTATACTAAGCTGCACCGTTGAGAAGTTATAGGCCTTGAAAGTGAGGTTTCAAATTTCGAAAAAAATCACTATCTTAGTTATACTTGAACTGAAAAATCAAATTTGGTGCACGGTGTGAGTGTACAAAGAGCAATCGACAGTAAGTAGAGTTCAATTGAAACATTTTTAAGGATTGATTAGGGATGACGCATTATTAAAATGCGATAAAAATTTTTAACCCGTTGGCGGTAATAATTTTTTAAGTCCGTCAACGGGTAAAAAAATTCTAAATTCTGTCACTTTTTAATGGTGCATCATTCCTTACCAATCCTTAAAATGTTTCAATTGAACTCTACTTAATGTCGATTACAGGCCCGGATCCAGAGACTGGTTTTGGGGGTGGCGCAAAGCACTTCTTTATCATTATCATTATTATTATTATTATTATTATTATTATTATTATTATTATTATTATTGTTGTTGTTATTTTTTTGATGACGTAAGGTGTAGGTTAGGAAGGGGGACTTGCATTAATATCGACTAACTGCCTGTTGTCGTTTGGAGAAGTTGAAGATCTTTAAAAAATGTTGTGCTTTGGGGGTGGCGATCGCCACATCGCCACCCCCTCTGGATCCGGGCCTGGTCGATTAATGCTCTTGGTACCAAATATGGTTTTTCTAAGTTCAAGTATAACTTGATATATTGATTTTTATCGAAATTTGAAATCTCACTTTCAAGGCCTATAACTTTTCAGGGGTGCAGCTTAGTATGAAAGTAAGTTGCGTTAAATCATCATATTTTGGGTTCCCCTATATGCCCCTGCTCTGTGTCGGTTCTTATGCGAAATAATATACAGGATGTAGATAGATAGATTTTCAATATTCTTATCGATGTATGATTATGAAAACAAAGTAGTCAACGAAAACCATTGTGACAGAAATTGGATTTTTTTTATTGAATAATCGCCTCTAGGCCTATAATTTCTTTTAATGTACGTAAAAGTATGTTTTATTATATGCGAGTCATGTATTCATAAATTCTAACATTCAGGAAAGAATAGTGATTTTAAATTTTTGTCTATACCCTGACAGTTGTGGCTGGATGATTATTATTTCAATCAAGTTATCAATTTAAGCTATTTAAATAGCTATTTTCAAGTTAAGGCATTTATAGAATTTATTTCACTATTGTGCTCCATTATAGTGTGTAGTTGACAACTTAAACACGACTCATTTGTAACATTATTGACGTAACCAGTAGTGATTAATATAACAACGCCAAATTTAGAAAAGTAAATTATTTGAAAAAGAAATAAAAACTCGGTCAGTTTGAAGGAGTAATAGTTCTTTCAGTGAATAGAATTTTCCCTATCAACGTAATGGGACAACTGAATATACTAAAAGGACCATAGGATTTTTTTATATATTGTATAAAGAGGAAATTGAATATTAAACCTACCCTAAACTTTGAACTAAACTGTGTTCGCCTCTTGGGCTTTTCAAATTAAACGAGTAATATGGAAAAAATATGATTGATATTAGGTGCACTGTCGTCGATAATAATCAGTAGATAAAAGTCAGTTTTCCTATAATTTTTCAGAAACATCAGCTATACAGATGTTCAGTTTACAGGGTTCTTTGTTTACAGTGGTTATCAGATATGTTCTCTTCAATTAAAATAATTGTGCCATTAACATAGCACGTCCAGTTATACCGGAAATAGTTGTCAACTTCGTTAATTTAAATGGAACAAATATTTGATACTTGTAGAATACTATAACAACTGCACCAAGATTTGCCTTTCAAGACACAATTGATATAATTTTTAACGTAATATTCTTGAGAATGTAAGTAAACCCTAAATATCTGAGAAAATTTAAACTGTAACCCCTACAATGCCTATATCGGTGAAAAAAGAATTTGATTTTTTATAATGTGATGCAAAAAATACAGGGGTTCCATTTGAATTTAAAAAGTGTCGGTTTTATGTTTTCAAAATGTAACATAAAAAATGAGACACTTAGTATAATTATTTTCCGATAATTTTGCAGAAGGTAATGCATCTTATAATCTTTGTATATTCCGAAAAGCAAGTGTAAGCTTCCAGAACGAAGAAAGATATGAGGAATTTTCGAAACGATTGCATCTGTCAAAATTTTTATAAAATGTCGATTATCTCGAAAACGGTTATATTTAGGTACTGGAAAGCTATAACATTGTGACAATTTTAATTTATCTTGTTAATGCAATAATATATAGGTGTTCCATTTAAAATAACGAAGTTGACAGCTACTTCCGGTAAAACCCGGAAGTGTTACGTTGATGGCACTATTTTCATTGAAGAGAACATATCTGATAACCCTCGTAAATAAAATTCCAGAGTCATTTTGTTTTTGGTTCCTCTGAAACGTTTAATAGGCAAAAACGCTGACAACTGCGGAGAGTCGCTGTAACAAGTTCAAAGTGTATGTTTTTAATTGATCTTGGACGATTGGTGTGTCCGTTTCTCATTTTTAAAGAATCACAGAGTCCTCAGAAATTATTTTTTTATTTGGATGGGGGTTTTTAAAGTTTGTCGCAATATGGCCATTACGCAACCTATAATAATTAATGGTTAATGTAATGGATTACCGTTTTAGTTTTGTAACGTTACCGTTAGATGTCGGTATTTATGCATCACTGAGATAGTTTTATGTACTTCATTGTGTTGTAGTATACTCAATTCAGTTTTCTTTATTGGTTCTAAAATGACAAAGTATTTACATAATACAAAATAAAATAGAATGCGTGCTGAAGTGAGTGACTCCATATAAAAATTGCATATAATATAAAGGCCGTGATAAGCTGTTTTTATACTTTATAGACACTTGATGATTCATGAAAGAAGTATAAACTTTAGGATATTTTCTTACATATGTAATTAGTGTAACAATGACATGACGATTTAGAATCTAAATATACCCTTACAAATTTTACCGGATCAGAAATTCTAATATATTTCGTTGGCTTGTCTGAAGCTAAATATTACGGTTTCTGTCTTGGTGGAATTTAAATTTAGTTGAGTCAACAGAAGCTATTAGTTCAGCATTAGTTCTAGTTGACGGGCATTTTCTATTAAATCGAAATTATTAGACTGTGATTATATTTATTTTTATTATCGGCAAATTAAATAGTCAACTAAAGTAAGTAACATTGAATAAGGTAAATCATTGATATAAATTTAGAAGAGAATCGGGCCAAGAATTGATCCTTGTGGTACTCCTGTATTAACACCGAGATATTTGATGTAGGATTATTAAAGATGACTTACGGTTGATTATTGTTACTGTGAAAACATCATATCTATGATAACACCGGCACGCAAAAAAGTGATATGTACCTTTGATTTGACCCAATAGTCTTTATGTATTTTGAGGTGCTGAATCCCAATCTGAAGTCCGTTTAGCTCAAACACCTCCAAAATTTTCAGTAATGGCAAAAATAGCGAAAAATCAGCAAAAATCCCGTCAGTGAGAGCAAAAAATTAAAAAAAAATTGTGAACTTAATCAAGTGGGTTTCTCATCTATTTTGTTGTGCTGAATCCAAATCTGAAGTCTTTTAAGCTGCACCCCCCCCCCCTCGAGATTTTGCAAAAATTGCAAAATAATCGAAAAATCCCAAATCATGTTAGTGAGCGCAAAAAAATTCGAAAACTTTTTTTTTGACGTTGATCAAGTGTGTTTCTTATGTATTTTGATCGCTGAATTCGGGTCTGAAGTCTATTAGTTGTATCCCTCCACAGATTTTGCAAACTAAAACGAAAAAAAAATAGCTGAAAATGGCAAAAAACCATATTAATGAGAGTGAGAAAATTTAAAGAGGTTTTCTTGATTGGATCAAGTGTTCTTCATAAATGCAAAATTTTTGAGCAATGAGGCTCAGCAGATTTTAGATTCAAATTAAACTCGACAAAATTTCTGAGAGGAACACTTGATCTAATCTAGAAATTCTCTTTCTAAATTGTCCCATTCTCATTAATATGATTTTTTGCCATTTTCAGCTATTTTTTGCGTTTATTTTTTTGCAAAATCTGTAGGGAGATATAGCTAATAGACTTCAGAGTCGAATGCAGCCATAAAAATACATAAGTAACACATTTGATCAACGTAAAAAAAAAATCTAAATTTTTTTGCGTTCACTGACGTGATTTTTGGTGATTTTTTGCTATTATTTTGCAATTTTTGCAAAATCTGAAGGGGGGAGCAGTTTAAAAGACTTCAGATTTGCCTAACGGGATTTTCGGGAATTTTTCACTATTTTTTGCGAATTACTCAAAATTTTGGGGGTGTTCTTGTGAATTGGTACACCTTTAGTTATTTTTAAACAATTTTGAGCAAATGGAGCAGACTGCTAAGTTTGAATATACTTAATTTATACTAAACTGCATTATTTCAAAACAATACGTGCCTCCTCTTTTTCAATATAACTTTTCATATGTCATTTTGAGAATTTCTGGTGAATAGTGATGTGTATGTAACACATTCACTTTGATGCATTCAGACAGCACATGAAACAACATTGTTGCTATAACAATACTGTAGTCATATTCATCCGCAAAATATCCTTCCTGCATGGGACAATAACATTAGTGATATTGCTATAACTTTATGTAATTTTCTTGCAGAACGAGAGAACGCCAGTCAAGAGCCAATCTAGTCCGTACTCCCTCTCACCCCTGAGCACCAGCAGCCAGCGGCTGCTCCGATCCCCCCACAAGGCTACGAGGAAGATCTCTAGGATACCCTTCAAGGTACTGGACGCCCCCGAGCTCCAGGACGACTTCTACCTCAACCTCGTCGACTGGTCGGTCCAGAACGTCCTTAGCGTCGGCCTCGGCAGCTGCGTCTACCTCTGGTCCGCGTGCACCAGCCAGGTGACGCGGCTGTGCGACCTTTCCAGCGACGGAAACGTCGTCACGTCGGTGGCGTGGAGTGAGAGGGGACACTTGGTCGCCGTCGGCACGCACAACGGTTACGTGACGGTGTGGGACGTCGCCGTCAACAAACAGGTGAATAAACTTCAAGGGCACACGGCTCGGGTGGGCGCGTTGGCCTGGAACGGGGACGTACTCAGCTCCGGAAGTAGGGACAGGCTGATTTTGCAGAGGGATACCAGGACGCCACGTAAGTACAATACAATACTCTTACCTTTATCTGCATATCGTTCCAATTTTTCTCCGTTGTTTTCAACAAATCACAAAATTTTTGAAGTCCTTTCATTGTAACTAGGGTTCAGGGATATGCGGTTCGTATTTGGTTACACATAATGACCGGTCAACTGTTCCATGTTTATTTTATTAATCCAACGGGAAGGAAACCCAATTTTAGGACGAATAAGTACCTAGCAATACAAAAACGATAACATTACAAAAAAACACAAACAAAACTATAAATTAAAAATGCAGTTGTCAATGAATAAGAACAGTACGTGAATGTTAATTTTGACAAAAAAAAATGAAGGAAATGACAAAACATCTAAATTATGAGAGTAGAGAACTCTTTTAAGATCTGCCAAAGCAAAATTGAATTTGAACTGTTCCCAATGTTAACATAACTAATTATTATTTGGTGACCAATGCAAAATATTGGTGTGAGAGGCTTCAAATAAGTTATTACATCATTTAGTCTATTAAGGCGATAATTGATGTGCGGTGTAAACATAATGCAATCGATATTGCTTATCACAATTTTATATAGGAGCATTACAGACTACATTATTCTTCTCTTAATACGGCAGTACATATCTTGAACTTATTTCCATAAGTAAATCTTGTGAAAAACTCGGATAAGACTTATCCAAAGTTTCCAATTTAAAAATCTAATTTGCGCTTTTTGTAATGATGTTATGTTACAGCTATAATAAGAAAACCAAGCTACAGAGGTCCGATTTGAGTCCAACTAAATTTGTAAATTATGTACGTAGATCGGAAATATTCTCGAAATCTACTATTACTCAGAATAAAACTCAAAATTAACTGTGCTGCATTTTTTGCGGTTAATATGTATGTCTTAATATGCGGAGGGTTGATTTGGGGGGTTGAAAAGTTATGAAAAATTGTATCATTGGGATTTCTGGCGAAAGTTCACGTCAAGCAAAAAAGTATCTAATACAAAAAATCTTTTGTACTTTTGTAGATGTCATTTTTTAACATAACCTCAAAATTTCCGAGAAAAATGCGAAAAACAGATTTTTTTTCTGATTTTTTGTTTTTATTTCTCATTTCTGCAAAAATAATTTAATTTTGACGAAACCTGGTGAAAGTATACCTTTCTCTGTCTTAAATAACCTCAAGTTCCTGAGATTCATTTTTTTCGGCCTGACACTTTTTTTTAAAGAAAAATTCTACTTAAAAAAATCATCGTACAGAGTTCTGCCGGTAATCATTTTTTTCGTTTTGACATACTCTGGTGAAATAAAAAAATTTGTAATCACAGTTCAAAAACATGCTCAAAAATGCAAAAAAGTAAAAAATGACTTGCAGCAATGAATTTTTCATTAATTGTTGATAATTTGTTTAAATTTAAAAAAAATGAAAAACTGATTACACCATTCAATTGTACGGAAAAAATACAAAAAAAATTGTCTCATTGTTTGACCCAAAACTATTTTTATACAGTATTGCTATAAACATAAGTCGAATAGTGAAAAAATAAAATAATAATTTTTTCCGTAGGATCGATTAGTGTACTTGTTTTTTTAAAAGTTTGATGAATTCATAGATATACAGTGTGTCCTAGATAAGGATGGGATAGCATTAGGATCTACGAAACGGTAAGAGATACGGGGTGGCTCAGATTAGAAAAAAGTTGTGTTTTTTATACCTAACAATATGCTGTTTAGAAAGTTTTTCTGGCTTTATTTGAAAACGAATTTGAAAATAAATTACATACTTACAATGCCACATTTTTCGCTCTATACAATGGCATTAACATTTTTTTCGTCTTCAAGGGGCCATCATCGGATAATTTTTTTTATATACATCGCTGCTATTTTTTTGACAAAATCTAGTCATTTTTAATTCTGAATTACAGGATATTACTATTGTAATCGCTTAAAAAGTTTTTAGCTTGTTTTAGCTATAATTTAAAATTTTTCCTGAGTTTAAAAGTCAATACCGCACAATATCCAACAATTTTTTACTACTGTTAGCAATACTAATTAGAAATAATAAAACATTTCATAAATTCGTATTATTTTTTTATTAGGTACATCTTTCCGAATTATGCATTAAAAAAAATTGTTGGATATTTTGTGCTGTTTGACTTTTATTCTCTCTCTCTCTCTCCTCCAATAGATATAGGTATTTTGAAAGCGTTCAGAGCCGTACTCAGGAAGAATTTTTAATGATAGCTAAAAACCTTTTTAAGCGAATACAATAGTAATACCATCTAATACGGAATTAAAAATGACTAGATTTTGTCATAAAAATAGCAGCGATATATTTCAAAAAATTAATCTGATGATGGCCCGTCGAAGACGAAACGTCGGATTGCAAAAATGTTGACGCCATTGGATAGAGCGAAAAAAGTGGCAGTGTAAATATGCAATTTATTTAAAATTCGTTTTCAAATAAAGCCAGAAAAAAAATTAAAACGATTTTGCAAAATTTCGGGTTTTCGGATTTCGCGTCAACAGTAGACTTTGCAGTTAATACTTTGTATTGTTTAAATCTCAAATCATCCAGAGATAATTTATCATTTGTGCATTTGTAATTCGACTTAGATGTTTATAGCAATACTGTACAAAAATAACATTTAATAAAATAACATTTTTTCATTCATTGATATTTTGGCTTATTCTTTTATTATTTTGCAATTGGCTAAACACCACCTTTTTTTATTTTGGGCCCCAGCGGTGTACTCTATATGCCTCCCCCAGTTTTCAAAGATGCTGATCACGACCTTCCCGAACCCTGGCCAATTGAGCAGGGTTAGAAGTTCAACGGACCTTAAATTTGGATTTAACACCCTCAAAAATGGGGGGGGCTTAGTTTCGTAGCTTCAATAATTACTTTTTTGCATTCTTTTACTACACTTTATGGAACTCATAGTCCACATGATTACAGGCAACTTTTATTAAAACCATTTTTTATAAATATTACAGTTGCAGAGTTACAGAAGAATCCCTCTTAGGTGGAACACGCGTATATATTGGGTGTCCCAAAATTCAAACATTTGAAGTATTGCCAACAAAAAAAGGTCATCGTGACCGCTAACAGTTCAGTACTACATGAAAGAACAACGATGAGCAATATTTTAAAAATAATGAAGGTTTGGCAATTAGAGTTCGCATTTTTTGTACAAAATATGATCAGAATAGTGATTTAGCTTCATCAGATGTGAAGAGATTATTTGAGCAATTCGGGGAGACTGGATCAATTAGTGATCTTAAACATTGGCCGTCTTTCAACACAAAATATCGAAGCAGTTCGTGAGAGTGTTTCTGAGAGTTCACGAACATCAATTCGGTACTTTGGTCAAGAATTGAACATTTTGAGAAGCTCTCTACAGCATTTTCACACGAAAAATTTGCATCTACATGCTTACAAAGTTCAAGTAACTCAAGAACCGAAGCCTTCTGACCACGCAGAGAGAAGAGAGTTCGTTGAATGGATTATGGAACAACAGTAAGTGGATGCTGATTTTTCGAACAAAATCGTCTTCAGCGGTGAGGCTCACTTTCATCTTGATGGCTTCGTTAATCGACAAAATAGTCACATTTGGGGTTCAGAAAATCCACGAGTGATTGTTGAGAAAGAAATGTGTCCACAACGTGTCAGTGTTTGGTGGGGATTGTAGGCTGGAGGCATCATCGGACCATTATTCTTCGAAAATGCGGCTGGTCAATGGCCAGGCAATAATAGTTAACAGTGTAATCCAGTTTCTTGTACCTAAATTGCAAGATATGGATGTAGACAATATGTTGTTTCAACAAGACATGCCATACAGCCCGAGAAACAATTCAATTACTTTCTCGTTTTGGTGATCATAATAGGTCATCCAGATCATGCGTTTTAACGCCGTTGAACTTTTTCCTTTGGGTTTTTTTGAAGTCTAAAGTTCATTCCAACAAGCCTACGACCACCCACACCTTGAAGGAGGAAACTGAACCGCATTTATGCAAAACAGTCTTGGCATATTTCGACAAACTAGTGCGTGCGTATGTGCCAACAAAATCGTGGAGGCCATGTAGCCGATATGATATTCCATACATAACCCTATACTGTATACTTTACAAAACGATAAAAAATTAACAATTAAAAACCCATTTTCTATCAACGTTAACTTTTTGCGTGAATTTTGGGACACCCTTTATATGAATAATTACATAATCTGAATTAACTATTAATGCAATAAGAAATTGGAATCAGATAGACTGTTGATAAATGAACAATTTCACGCACTAGAATAGATGATGTGAGAAATATATACACATACGCTGACAATATGTCCTCTGTATTACAAAGGCATATCTCATTTTTGCAAGTTTACGTTAGTTAACATTAGCAAATAGAAGAAATTACAACAGAAATTCACTCCTAAGTACAATAAAAAACAATAAGAATTTTTCAGCTTAAACTTATTCGAGATTGTCATCTAATTTCTCATTCAAAACCAGAGGCGGCCTTAACCAATGCTATGCTCCAGGCGGCTGATATTTGCGAGGCCCTTGTTCTTTGTGAAAAGTACGTAAATCGAATGTAGATATTTCCGATGATTCAAGAGAAATGCAAAAGTTATAAATTTTGAGTTTTCAGATATTATATTAAGAGATTTTTAAAAGTATACAAAAACGACAAATTTTTAATAGTGATAAAAATAAGGTACGAGATTCAAACATATTTTTCAATTATGTTTTACAGTCAAATTACAAAAAATATTATTATCCACTGATAAAAAATCAATTTTGATATCGATCATTAAATAAATCTAAATGAGAAATTTTATTTAGGCACTCATTACTAACTACTTATTAAGTACCTATTAATATGTTTACTATGAATCAACCAACTTTATTTTATTTTCATATACCTCTATAACTAATAGCTAAGGATAAAATAAAGTTTTAAATATAAACTGTTTTTTACTCGGGTTGTTTGTGAGGCCCTTGTAAGAGCGAGGCCCCGGGCGATTTCCTTACTGGCCACCCCTTAAGGCCGCCTCTATTCAAAACCCTACCAATTTTACTTGAAATAATTTTTGTCTAGTTATCCAAAGAAAAATGAGTTTAATCTCGAATTGAATTGCAAAGACATACATGAAAAATTTTCTAACCCTATGTTCGGAAGTAAAATTTGCCGTTCTATCTATCCCTGGCATAAAAAATAGGTTACTGCATTTACTATTTTCACATTGACCTTGGCTTGACCTGGAAATCCATTGGCATATTGGTTTCTTGATGTCCTGCAACTTTTATCTGAAATTTTTTATATAGGATTCAATTCTGAAAAGTTACCGGAGTGTTCGGGTGTTTTGGGACATTCTTTATTCCATATTATTTAGTATTAATATTATAGTGTTGTGATATATTTTCTACAAACATGTTCATAGTTTCGTTAGTAAACCGTGCCTGGTTCCATTATTATCTATTTAAAAATACCTAAATAGAGCTGTAATCAGATTGGATCCCAATTACGTTAGTCCAGATCACGTTATAAACTCGACATGTTTTTTAATTTAGTTCAGTTTACTTGAAAGGCTCTAATCTATAGACTTATTCTAATAATTACAGAAGTTAAAAGTCCTAAAAGGCTAAAAATAGATAGTCTAACGACCTAATATATACCTGATTATAATTCGGATCAATTTAGGTACAAAAATATAGTAGGGAACGTTATCAAAAATATCAAATTGTCTAATAGTGTTGTTAAAAGAACACTTATATTTATTTTACTGCTCTGCAGACGCGTTTTACAAAATATCTTTTTGGTACTGCTTTTAACTACTTCAACTTTACAAATGCTTCCTCAAAACGAATGTAAGTCTTAGATATATCATTAGTAACCAGAAAACATGTGTAGGGTTAGCAATTTACAGATAATGAGGCAATTTGGCGAGAGCAAAGTTGGTTAAGAGCTAAACCAAAAAGTTTTTTTGTGAAGAACGCCTGCAACCTGTTCCAAAAAATAACCGCACACAATTTTTGTAAACATCCTTGATTTTCCGTAGCGTTTATTTAGTCTTCTTCATTTCCATAGCGAACGTAACCGAACGAAGGTTGGTGGGCCACCGGCAAGAAGTCTGCGGCCTCAAGTGGTCTCCTGACAACCAATATTTGGCATCGGGAGGCAACGATAATAGACTTTATGTATGGAACATGCAGTCGTTGTCGCCCGTGCAGACTTACACCGACCACCTGGCGGCGGTGAAGGCTATAGCTTGGTCGCCCCATCATCACGGGTTGCTAGCCTCGGGTGGAGGAACTGCTGATAGGTGTATCAGGTTTTGGAACACCCTCACCGGGCAACCCATGCAGTGTGTGGATACAGGTAACGGGAAGCAGATATAAATAGAACACCAAAAAATAAGACGAAATTTTCTTATATGTCATCTTCCATGGACTAATCGTCTTTTGTTTTTGAGATAAACGGCATCAGAGAAATTTTAGCCATATCTTTAAAAAACAATGTATTGCATTGAATTTTCGTAGAGGTAAATTTTGGGACGTACTTAATACGCCAGTGTTGTTAGTTTTTGACCATCTGCTAGAGGTCGCTAGGTACAACCTTACCCAGTGACATTTTGTGAGGTTAGATTTCTTATTGCACGTCAATACGTATGTGCGTAATACAAGTTAGAATATAAATTTCCAATTTAAACAAAAAAGTGTTCTTGCAAAAATCACTGAAAACACACCTTGTTTGATAAATTCAGAATTAACTATCCCAACGTTAACCAGCTCTTGTCTTTAATATACAGAGTGTCTGCAAATAATGGGCAATACTTCAAGGGTAATTTCTTTGGATGAAAATAAACTAACTTAGATCAATTTACTTTTCCTTAAAATGTTACGGGTCTTCAAAAAATGAAACAAAACACGTTTTTTGAAAGCCTAACTTTTTAAGAAATGAACATTGTGCCAAGGTAACTTGATCTAAATCAGTTTACATTCATCCAAGGAAACTAATTATGGTGTACTGCTCATTCGTTTCAGAACACCCTGTACATTAAATAATAAAATCTTATTGACTTTGGGATAGTCAATTGCATTATATATTCTCAAAAGCGATTAATCTTCTGCAATTTAGGGTACTTTTTTTGTATACAACGAAATTGTATATTGTAAAACAAGACATTCATTGCAAAAAATCTAACCTCAAAAAAAGTTATATTATAAAATGTCACTCAGATAGTACCTAGTGACCTCTATAACAGGGGTCGGCAAATAATTTTAGGTGCGGTCCGGATACTTTTGAAAATTTTTAACGAGGTCCAGAAAAAAATTCATATTTCTTATTTTTTTATTTTAATTTGGACTCAAATTTATTCTGCTTACTAATTAAGAACTCAAAACACTCACACAATTGTAAAATACTAGAAAAAATGATAAGATTGGCACTTAAACGTAAAAAACATTTTTAAATAATTTATTTGAGTAATTTATACTCTCAAAAAATTTTTGGCGGTCCAGTATTTTACCTTCCGTGGTCCGGACCTGGACCGCAGTCCGCCAGTTGCCGACCCTTGCTCTATAAGTAAAAACTGACAACACTAACCTATTTAGTACCCTCAAAGACTTATGAAATATCAAAGGTCTGACTAAGATTTGATGTAAAAAGTAATTTTTGATGTCCTGTAGGTATCTATCTTAAAGAGAAAAAAGTCCATAATCCATAAGAAAAAATTGTCTTATTTTTTATGGTCCCATTAAATGTAATACATTTTTGGCACATCAAACTAGTGTACCTTTTTCACGTGTGAATGAGAGTAAAAAATTCCTATTTCTATTTGGCTACGAGTTCTTCGAGAAAGTGAGGTTACGAAACTTAATTTGTTAGTGGGAGCTCTTTGTGGAATTCATTTTATTGTAAATATGCAGGCAGCACTTTGAAATTAAACTCTTTTGTAAATTGTATTGTAAATTACAAATTTTATCTAGAATACTTATCTATACTTTACACAATTTAAAAATGAAACAGTTATGAATAATTCAAATTATAATATCTATAAACCATGTTTTTTAGATAAAATTATTGATATTATGTTTGCTGCAAAGGAAAAAAAATCGTCACTAATATTTTTATCGTTAATAAGTAGTAATTTTTTGTAATTTACGAAGAAAAATAGTCATTATAGCATTATAATTTCAAGTTAACTATTAAATTATCTAGTTGAAATAATATGATTCACATTGGAAAACCAGATTTAAGATATAGATTGGAAGTACACATTTAATATTTTCCAATGTATTCAGTACAAAATATACCACGTCTTACGTTTCTTGTTTTTTTTATTTGTAATTCAAATTGATTTTGTGGCTTTTCTATCAATTACGTACAAAAATAATCCAGTGAAATATATTTACCATCTTTTTCTAGAATTTATCATCATTTAACCTTGATTATACGTGTTTTCCCTTGTATTCAGAAATTACTCACAATATGGCAATATTGCGTAGAAAAATAACATTCATTTGTGCAGGATCGTATCTGACTTTCCCGAAATATAAACGTTTATCTACAACAATTATAAATAATCAATATTTCACGATATAACAGACTAAAAGATATAATATGATGGGCATACCCGCGGCCATGTTTTGACGTTACATGGAGAGTAAATAGCGGTTTGGGATATTATTCTTACCTGAATGCTAACCTATTCTTATAGCTTGACTTTCATTTTTGGTGTTTTCTAAAATAGTGTAAGTAAATTGTATATTTATATTGTGTCTGTCGATGAATAGATCTAAATGAAACTTTTGATTTCTGTGATGATCATTGACGTTATTGTCTATTAATAATAATTTCTTAAAATGCTTATTGTTTTTGATTGTACAACAGACAAATTTCCACTTTCCAAATAGTGACATTTTAAATGTGGCTAATTGATTCATTCCAGTGCCATGTAACATACGTAAAAAAATGTCAAAAGGCTTGGATTTGTTCATGGCATTAATCACTGAAATCACTTTCCACGTGACATCATGCGCCGTGTGTACTGATTATAATTAAAGGGAATATTATATCTTAGTCTTTCATGCTATGTATCTGAAAAGAATTAAATCAATTATGTTTCATATTTTTTTATTTAATTTTAGGTTCTCAGGTTTGCAATTTGGCGTGGTCTAAACACAGTTCGGAGCTGGTCTCCACACACGGTTACTCCCAGAATCAGATCCTGGTATGGAAGTACCCAAGCTTGACGCAGGTGGCCAAATTGACGGGTCATTCGTACAGGGTGCTCTACCTGGCTCTGTCGCCAGATGGCGAGGCCATCGTGACGGGAGCGGGTGATGAAACCCTGCGTTTCTGGAATGTCTTCAGCAAGGCGCGTTCCCAGAAGGAAACCAGGTCGGTCCTCAGTTTATACACGGGGATACGTTAGATTTTCGTATGGCGAATGCCAATATTTACTTCTGTGAAGTATTTTTTTATATTTTAGACTTATACAACAGACTTGTTTTACATTATACTATAAATCTTTTTTTTTTATTTATACTTGTATTGAATTTACACATTTCACGATATATATGATTGTGATAATTATATTAGCGTTTCTAATGTGTACAAATATTATAGCGATTTATTTATTTTTAGCAAGAGTTTCCGTGAAATATTTTATATCGTTACAAAGTAACTTGAGGAATAGTGGGTGAGAAATTATTTATTTGCTTTCGAGAGATGTTTTTGTTTTTTTATTGGGAAATATTTTTGTCTACTATGTGGCATATACAGGGTGTACCATTTTTAGACAAATAACAGATTAAGTGATAAAACGAA
Source organism: Anoplophora glabripennis (assembly GCF_000390285.2). Taxonomy (NCBI): domain Eukaryota; kingdom Metazoa; phylum Arthropoda; class Insecta; order Coleoptera; family Cerambycidae; genus Anoplophora; species Anoplophora glabripennis. Next base: position 1,855 of record NW_019417413.1, on the reverse strand, counting down.
AAAGTACTTTAGTACAAAAAAAAAATAATATAAACAATTGCTTGATGTAAAACATGGTTTTTTTAATATATATTTTTTTGTATATTTTGATGATTAAATCAGTTCTTGTAAAAGTAATTTATTTTTTAATGCATTTACAAGAAAATTTAATGTAATATTTAGAATTGTTACACTTTTTTATATAAAAAATAGAAAAACATGATCGTCGATTTCATATAAAAAATTTTTTTCTTTTAAAGGCATACACATTTTGTAATAAAATAAAAAGATTTTATGGCCTTTTATTATGGTAACACTGATTTATATTTTTCTATTTTATCTTAGAGGGCTATGAACTATTGAACCAATTGCATCTCCTTGCAATGCAGTTGTTATATCAATATTCTGGCATGACCTACCTTGTGAAAATATTTTTTTTATCTTAAACCAATAATAAAATTCTGGCACACCCAGTAATATAGAGCAGAGTTTTTGTAATTTTAAGATACCATTTAATTGACTATTGATTGAAGGCGTTAAAATTAACATACAGGTAACTAGATAGCGGTTTAAAACCGACCTTAGTCACTAGTTTTTAAATCGTTTAGGATCATATATTTCTAATTCTTATTTTGATGACTATTTTTGTTATCGAATGTGTAACAATTGTCGCATGGCCAATACTGAAAATGTAGTAGTTGCAATATTATGTGTAATTTATTTTCAAATGATTAATAAATCTATATTTAAGAATTTTTTGTTTTGATCTCGAAATAAGACCTGGTTTAAAATATTTGTTGCTAAAATGGCAGTTTCGCCAAATAGGATTCAAAGTTTGAGGAAAGGTCTGCAAATTATTATTCAAGGTAAGAAATGTTTTTCCATTAAATATTTTATACATTCGCTAACAAACATTTTTATTTATCAGTTATCAATTGTTAACACCTTTGTTTTCTTGATCCAGTATACATTACTTTTTATTACTCGTGCGAGATAAGTCTTGTCGCTTGTTTTTTTTAGGTCAGTAAATAGCTGTTTGCGTGCGGTAATAACACTTGTCGCTCGCGAATTTACAATAAAACATGGAAAATTTAAATACACACTCGAAATAGTATAGGTACTGTGCAATAAGTGCGGTAAGATGATGTCTATTGCCCACGAGAGCGGAATCCGCTCAAGTGGGCAATAGACAACCGCACCAATTACACATTCTATTTTTTATTACGGATGCGGTGAAATCTTAGGGTCCAGAAGCGAAGCCCGGTGGGGTTGTCAAATAAATGTGAATGGGATTTTTATTCAGTTTAGGTTTATATAAATATCAACTTTTCAAAAATAATATTTTCGTGTATTTAAATTTTGCGTGTTTTACTGTCAATTCGCGGGCGACAAGTGTGATTACAGCACGCAAATAAATGGAGTAGGAAAACGGCTATTTACCCACCTAAAAAACAAGCGAAAAGATAGTACTTACCCCATATGACTAAATAAATAATAATAAATAATATTTAGTTACTCATATGACTTACCCTCATGAGTAATAAACAGAGAGCGGACAATTTGTGTCTTTAACCTTGAACATAGATATGTCATTCATAAACCTAGATACATTATCCATGACGCAGTGGCGTGTCGGGTATGCATCGGAAATTTACGTGATAATTCACGAAAATTCCACGGTACATACATTTTTAGGCGTTATAAAATATTTAGAAAATCAGAAATTGTATACTACATATTTATTAAATAAAGTTCGGTTAAAAATAGTGTCGTTCTTTTAATTGGAAATTAGGAGTCGCCGCGCCATTATTCTATGGCTAGAAATTGGCCTCAATGATTTGGGATCGAGGGGGATTATCCCTCTTTATCCTGCCTC
>NW_019417412.1:78733-81452 GCF_000390285.2 Anoplophora glabripennis | reverse complement strand
AACATATCTGTTATAGCAGGTAGAACAGCTACTTCGTCTTCCGTAATTTTGTTGAGTTGTCTGTAATCCACGCAAAAGCGCACCGACCCATCAGGCTTTCCCACTAACACAATAGGTGAGCTGTACTTCGAGTGGCTTCTACGGATAACCCCAGCTTTCAACATTTTCATAACTTCGTCGTGGATTATTTTTTTCTTTTCTATGGAAAATTTGTATCTTTGTATACGAAACGGACGTTCTTCTTTCAACTTGATTTCATGGCATACTAAATTAGTACAAGGCTGCATCAACCCCTCCGTAAATACCTCAGGAAAACCATTCAGGATTTCTTCATAGTGCGGTATCCATTCACGAGTACAGTTCTCATCATTAAGCTGGATAGGTTCATACGTTATTGATTCAGTACACTGTGCACGTCCATACACTGCATATCTTCGTTCCAGTCCAAAGTATATCCCTCCTTGACGATAATCTAGTACGACTTCTTCCCGTCGCATCCACGTAGTACCTATTATTAAAGCTTCTTTTAATTTTTCCATTAAATACACTTCTACCTTGGATCTAACTTCGCCAATACCTATTTCGATTTCTACCGGTCCACTTACTACTATACTCTGTCCATCGGCCAGACATACGGATCGAGTCCTCTCTGGGACTTCCCCTACATAGCAACTTAATCGAAGGAAAGAGTGGGAGGCTCCAGTATCCAACAACGCAACTAACTCTTGTTCTTCGTATTTAACTGTAATTCGTATTAACGCTGCTTCCCCATTATCCTCTTGTACGGAGCTAATTCCGATGGTTCCACAGTTAGCTCCTATACTGTGGTTCCCGACTAGTTTTCCGCCCTAGGAGGCGGACCTTCATTCGACGGTCCCTGTCCTGGACGTTCTGGCAACGCTCTTCTGACATTTCTATTTTCTTGGCCATCTTCCCTTTCCCTGGCTCCAGGTCCTTGAATAGTCCTTCTAGGACACTCTCGAGTGTAGTGATTTCCATTACATAATCGGCAATTACTATAATTCGGGCGAGGTCGTGTCCCCACAGGTACTAATTCTTGCCCCGGTCCTTCTTCATTTCGTCGTACATTACTTGACACCATTTGTAACTGTAATTCCACGTCTGTAGCTAAACTAGTCAATATAGCCACAGTGTCGATCCGGACCCCTACTAATTGGAGTTGGATCTCCGGTCGTAGCAAGGCTTTAATTTGTAATACCATATCTTCTACATTGCTACCTAACTCCAGTCTACGGAACAGAGCCACTTTTTGTGCTATAAATAATCTAGTCTCCTCTCTCCCCTGTCCCTTGCAGAAGAATTCTCTTTGTAATCTTAGTCTCACTTGGACGTTATCAAATTTATCTAATAGATTTCGACTAAATTCGAAAAAATTCCAGTCAAAAATCTTATATCCTGCGTACCATCGACTCGCTTCCCCACGCAAGCGTGAGACGCCATATTTCACCCAATGTTGCATTGGTAAACCATTTCTTTCACAGCTATCCCTAATTTGATTTAAAAACAACCTTGGATTTTCGAAGTCCGTACCTTCATATACGGCGTCGAATTCTCTCATTTCCGATCTACTCAATTCTGGTTTACTTTGGCTCTTCAAAGTCCCTATTACTTTTTCCATAGCGGAGCTGAATATCTCAGCTATCCTCTGTTCACTTGTTACATTATTTTCAGTTGGGCGCCACTGGGCTGATTTCCTGCACCCCAGGACAGGTGTCTTATCGTAGACCTCTATCGGTTGGTCTAAGATATTTTTTTCTATATTTATGAATTCTTTTCCGCCAGTCAGCTCTGTAGGTGGAGCTTGAGAGCTCCTAATCTCGGTGGCGTGGTCGAGCCACGCGTGTCGGGCGCCATGTTCTCGACGGTCATCTTGAAAAGCATCGTCGGACCTTCCAGCGCAAGCGCGGGGTATTATCTCCTCTTCCATTTCACTTAAAAGCCTAGGTTCGATACCCGGTCGTGCCCTGATTTCGTTTAGGTCAGAACCATTAACCATAGCCATAGTGACTTCCTCCGGGTTTGCGAACGCCCCCTCTAATGACTCAGTAGAGGTCAGCGACTCGCGTAATTGTTCGTCTTCTATTTCTTGTGTCGGCGGGAATGCGCATGCGTAATTCTTTCTTGATGTCATGTTCAATTCGAGTTACGTAAATTTCCCTTTTCCTAATTTCGTGTTTACAAAGTCCCTTAATCGTGAATTTCCCGTATAGGTCGCGTGTTCGAACGTCTACCCTTATCCTATTAGCATTCGTCACTAACCAACCGCGGTTAGAGTTTATTTTTAAATTTATCTTAAATTCACAACTGATAACAGTCTATCACCTACGGGTTCAATGTAATATCTAGTCCACTTTGAGATTTACAATGAGTAAATTTCACCTTAGTTTTTAATTACTCTCGATTAAAATTTATGTAAGAATTCACCTCGGTTTCGAATACGTTATTACACAAATAAGTCAAGATTTACTATACTTTCTAATCTCTAATACACACAACAACAATAGTTCAAAAGTTCTAAATTCACTAATCTTTCTAATCTACAGGTAACGTTCTCTACACTATGTAATATCTGGATTTTCGCCACGGTTTCGAATAAGATAACTCGAAACTACTAACAGTTTAATTTACAGTTCGATCAACACAGATAATGAGTTTAATATCTACTATCATAAATTTTACTACAGTTTCTATTATAAGA
>NW_019417412.1:56191-74071 GCF_000390285.2 Anoplophora glabripennis | reverse complement strand
CGCCGAGTTTTGCCTCGGTAGCTCACTCTCAGTCGAGACTTGCCACGAGAAGCATCTCTGAGTTGGTCTTCACACTTGTATTATAGTGTTTGAATCGAATAGCCTCTCATTGTCCGCTCCTTTAGTGACGAGTAGTCGCTACCAATTTTTTTAAATAGTAGTAGTACTGAGTATCAGCGACCCTTCGGGGTATATTAAGGCTGTTCCCCTCAGCTTGTGGTACGGCCTGGTCTGCCAGTCCACAAAATAGGGAAAAAAGAATTCGTAACAAGTTCCCCTTTACTTATTAATTACGGGGAACCCTACACCTATCGTTCCACAACGCGAGTCGAACCCGACATCCGCAGAAGCAGCCGCGGCCGTGCAGAAACGCTTTCTGCACGTATCCAGCGTGTTCTGGGGATTCTTAGGGATACACCCAGCAACCGTCGTCACCAATCCCCCAACGGTTCACCAAACCACCGCGTTCGTGGACAATGTGAAGCTGGATTACGTTGCGATAATGCTATTAGAAAATTGAAAAAAATAATACATGTGCACTTGCTTAAGTAAATTTATTTAATAATAATTTTGTGCTTTGATACTGTTTATACTGATATTTTACATATTATTAGAACCTTCAATTCAGATTTCAAAAAACCACTTCATACAATAAAAACAAACGTTAACCTTAAATGTCCTAAATATATCATTCTGTGAAAACTTTTGAGACATGGGCCTGCCTTAAAAATAATAATTAAAACATTGCAGACTGCCCTAGTTCAAAAATTGTAATAATAAACTATACTTATTTCACAACTACTAACTATTGATATCGTCAGTGTAATTCGCAAACTGCGTAACTCCATTTGAAAGAATTTGACAGGAGAGCATAAAAACTTACCTGTTTAATGGAAATTTAAAATTATTGAGCAAAAGTGATAATTATATCAAGAATGGGATGCAGATTCATTTTTTGAACCAAAACAGGTAAATTCTGTCTCTTGGCAAAAAAATGCAGTTAGGCATTTTTCTGATTAGTTTTCTGATTTTTCTTGGAGATACGCTCTTTGATATAATCATAGGTAGCTATTATCTATCGTAACTTTGTGTATGATTATTTAGAATAGTGAAAGGTTGTCTGATAATTAAACTGAAAATATTTATTTATACATGTTAATTTATTTATTTATTTAGTTTATAATAAGAAAATATTGTTTTACAGAAATATAACAGGAAAAACAAACAAGAGTTTTTAAGAACGAAATAAATCTAGCCTTCATTCATGGGGCAGGTTGTCATAAAATCCATGATAGTCCTTCTCAATACTCTTTTTTAGTTGTTGTAACTGCAGAAATTTTTCTTTTTTTATAGGTAATCTGATCCTGTAAAGAGCCGGTAAAGTATTAAAATTAATACTTTTAAGGTTTGGTGGCAATCTAAATGGGTAGCTATTCCAATCTGTTTCGGAATGTCGTGTTTTAAAGTAAATGCCAGAGCTAGTATATTTTATTGCTTACAAGTCTATAACCTGAGGATCGCCAACTTTTTTACCATGTCTTATTGACTTAAAGAAAGTAATACCTTGTTCCACGTTCTTGAAAAAAGAGTGTGATAAGTATTCCACGTCCTAGGGAGTCTTTTCGCAGGCCTTTTTACAAATTAAGACGTAATCAGCAGGTACATTAATATAATCTTTCTCTCAATTGTTGAGTGCATACTATCCGCCTCCATCTGAGTACGATCCTTTTGTAAAAATTTTTGAATTATGGTAACGTTCCGTATAATAGCCAAATTAAAAAGTGCATTTGATAGTACAACATTTCTGTTTTGAGCAGCACAGCCATCCCTATATAATACAAAATCAGCGGTGCTTCCTTCTTTATCTTCTAATTGGCGTGCAGAAATCTTTTTCTCAAGAAACTGTATATGTATTATTATCGAAGCGAATTCATTTGCTGTCACTCTGCTTTCAGTTTCATTCCACAAATAACACTGACCTTGTTGCCGTTTTATATCACAAACGGTAAAATTGTGAACAATAAGTTTAGTGTTGTAATAAAGAGACCTAACATTCGACTTTGGGCAGAGGAGTATTGATTGCAAGTCCATCGTAAAAACCTCATTGTTTTGACTCTGTCAGTATTTTTTCCTTTACGAGCCTCATTTTTCAGTTATATGATGATTCATGCAAAACTGCCAATTAAAGCAATCATATATTTTGTCAAATGCGACAAATAATCACATTTATGTAGTATGCCAGATTTTATAAAAAAAGTACCTAAAAACTGCACTCTTTGAAATTAATAACCGGAAATTTATCTTGTGAACGACTTTTGAGAAAATATATTACCTCGCGTTGCTTTTCGACTCTGGATATGATTTTCAAAAAATCGTGTAAGTAGGTACTCGAAAAACATTCGGTAACAATAATAATAATTAAAGCACTAGTGCGATTACTAGTGAAAAGGGCATTTGTTTGTTGATTAAAATACTAATCAGTTATTTCGCAAATGTCGTATCTCTAACAATTTGTAAACATTCTGTCTCTTGCAAATTGCGTAAGGTAAATGTACCAAATTCGGATACCTTAAGAGACAATTTTACTTGTATATTTTTCAAATATAGTCTAATTCCCTATCACAGTAAAACAAAAATGATTTTGATTTGAACAACCTTTATTTTGTTAATTTTTATACATAAAATATCGTTACTATGCTAAGATATTTGTTACAAAAATAAAATATCACGTTATATTCTATGAACCTAATTCAGACATAGGCATCATCAAAGGTACCTATGTAAAAGTGACACCCTAAGGTACATAAAGTAGACACAGTCTGTAATTCAGAGATTAGTTTCACCTAATTGCGACACGTAGTACTTAACATTAAAAAGAAAAATTAAAATTCATAAATTTTGCCATTTCGGGAACTGTAAAAATACCTCTTTTGTTATTATTTAATAGCACTGACTCTTCAATTTTTTCACATATGTCGTCAAATTTGTACCAAAGTATATCTTTTTTGAGGGGCCATTTCCAGTTAATTCCGCTGGGAGTCATAGCACTTATGAATGAAGGCGCTATCATTATGTATTTCTTCTATTACGCCCGGAAATTTTTTATCAAAGTATTTGACAATAACAAAGGCTCCTTCTATAACAATTTCAGAATGTGAAACTGCAGAGTTTTCTTTTTCATGTAGATTTACTTTTGCTGTACTTTTAATGGAAGTTTTATTCTTTCTTGGTCTTTTTGTTTGTTTTTCATTTAATTTTTCTTGACGTAGCCTTTTTCTATTTTCTTTATCCTTTTCCTTTATTTCTTTCTCCTCTTTTTTACTGTTATAATATGCTTTCCACTGTTCTGAACTAGCAACGCTAGACACTTTTACCACGGATTTTTTCTTTTTTCCTTCATTTGATCTTTCAGGCCAAAATAAAACATTTTTAAAAGGTGATGGAACTAAAAATGGTAGTCCACTACCACCAAGTGTTTTTTTTTTATTAGGGCTTTTCTCTATTTGTATTCCCGCTAGTTTGTCTTTTTCTGGTGACAACTTCTCTTGTTCTTTATTTATTTGGTTGTTGTTTATTTTTGTTTCTTCTGATGGGTTCTCTTTTTGTACAATTAACTTCAATGCTATTTTGCTAATTGTCTCAGCATTGTCCACTTTTTCTGTTACTTCTTCCTTCTCTGCTACTGAATTGACATTTGTTGCATTTTCATTATGTTGTTTTTCTATATCTGCTGATTGCCTTTCATTTTCTACTTCTACTACCTGCACTCCGATCTCTTCATTTGTTTTAGTATTATCTAGGTTTTCTATTCCTATTTCAGTTATCTTTTGCTTTCCTACTACTGAATTAACATCTGTTGCTTTTCCATTTTCTTCTATTGTATGTTGTTTTTCTATATTGGATCGCGTTTGATTTTCTAGTTTTTTTCGCTGCACTCTTATTTCTTCCTTTGTTTTACCATTATTCAGGTTTTCTATTCCTTTTTCAGTTACAGTTTCCTTTCCTACTACAGAATTAACATTTGTTGCTTTTCCATTTTCGTCTATTGCACGTAGTTTTTCTATATCGGAGTGCTTTTCATTTTCTACTTCTAATAGCTGGACTCTTATCTTTTCATTTGTTTCAGTATTGTACAAATTTTCCATTTCTTTCTCAGTTATCTTTTCTACTACTGATTGATTTGTTTTTATATTGTAATTTTTTTCTATTTTTGTCTCAAATTGATTTTCTTTTTCTACTAAAACTTTTATTTGGTTCACATTCATTTCTGTGTTGCTTAAAATCTCCATATCTGTTGCTAGTGATCTTTCCGTGTCTATTTCATCTACTAAGGATTCAATAATCTCAATGTTCTCATTTGTGATGTTAAATGAATTGTAATCTTCTAGCCAATCGGCTTCTAAAATGAGAGCATCTTGTGGTACATTACTTGCATTAAGTTCTAAATGTTTATTAATGTCATCTTTACTTTGTGTAACCTGTGTAACCCTTAGAGGTTTTAAATTCTTTGATTTTGCTGGTTTCAATAAAACTTTCAACAAAACTTAAATGTTGAGATGTAAATTCAACTCTTTCAAATGTTTCATTGTTCATAGTATTTTCTACTTTGTCGGCAATCATTTTTCCAATTACCAGCTTATTGTAATCTATGGCATTTACATTAAATGGAAATAAACCACATGCTTTAAATGCATTTTGACTGGCATTAATGCCACAACACTTTGTGGAATTCTTTCATATATAAACCAAAGAAATTATATGGAAAGTAAGTACTTAAGTACATAAATAAATATCTACCTGTTACAAGAGTGGTTATACAGTCTTTTTCATTGTTGGCCGTACAATTATACACATTTCTGCTACCCTTTAGTGCTAGTGCTTTTGATCCTTTTGGGCATAAGAAAAATGCAGTTTCATCTGCATTAAATGTTCTTCGTGGATCCAGTAATAAATACATCCATCAAATTATTTTCTTGAAAATATGCTTCGACTTCTTGAAACCATTTTCTTAGACTATTTTCTGTAATTTGGGCTCTAGCTTGTACTAAATTTTGGGTAATTCGTTTTGAAATTTCTAGATGACGACGGAGGAACCCCTCATACCAATGTCTTCCTGGCAAGCAGTTTTTCTCTTTGTTTTTAAATGGATTTACTTTTTTCTTTTTATTTAAAAGCACATGTACACTTATTACGCGCGCTGGTAGTAGGCGCGTAACAGACGGAAGGGAAAAGGACGGGCCAGGTGATATAACAACCTCGCGATGTATATCGGCGACGAGACCAGGGATATGCAGCCGGTAGCTCCGCGGAGATTGGGAGTGGAATGTGCCCGTCCGGTCCCTGGTCGGAAAACGCCGAGGTTACTATATCACCTACACACACACACACACACACAGCAACGTCAAGAGTAAACACCGCACAAAAGAATAACGCAAAAAGGTCCAATAAAGCTTAAAGAATTTAATAGTGATTAGATGGAATACAATGGCCTGGAAGTCGATGCCTACGGAGCCTTCCCGGCGATGATGGAGGAGGTGTAGAGATGTGTTCCCCCTGAGCGGTGACAGGCGATGATGGGGGGGGGGGATCAGATGGAGGGCTGGGTGGTTTCGAACGGTTGAATTCAACCGTGGCCCGAGCAATCTCGGGGGCAGGCAGTAGATAGATGGCGAAGCAGGGTAGGTTACAAGGCTCGAGCAGCAAGCCACAAGCGATAAGTTCCAAGCAGGAAGCCACAAGCAGGTAAGCGATGGGTGTGGAGTCGTAAACATATGCAATAGGTGGATGTTTTTATTATAAAAAAAGGCCCTTATGGTGGTGGATGGCCTTCCAGGAGAAATTTTTGATTTTCGCTACGGCGAGAGCTGGGTAAACAGATCCAGAATTCTGGGAAGCCCTTCCAAGGCAAAATAACGTGGGATTACCCAACACTGCGGATTTTTCCCCAAAAAAAATTGCGCAAAATGCATTCAGTCTATCTTTCAAGACCAGAGTCTCACAGGCAAAAAAAAAGGAAACCAGAAGTTTTTATATCTCCCCGAGAAAAAAACATAGAACATCCGTCACATTTCTGCTTTGCTTACTTTTGTTAGACAGTGGTTTCTCAGCTGAAGGCTGGCTTCTTAGAAGAAGAAGAGTCAAGGTTAAATTTGAAATAAACACAAGGTATGGCTGACTGTGAGGTTAACCGCAGTATAGTAAACATTCATTTCGAGGGGTGTATTTCTGCACGTTCATTTATAACATATAATAATAGACCTGCTGTGGACCGATGTTCTGTTGTTTTAGATGGCCACACTATGAACCCGTAACACACTTTCAATGAGTTGTTCTTTAGTGACAGGAAATCCAACTTTAGCCACCTCTATGATTCACTTCATCAGGATAGCTTCTTCCTCCTTTGATAATATGGTAGGAGCTCCAGCTTTCCACTCAATAGGATACTTTCCATATAACTTGGAGTGGAGAGTAGTTTTTGAGATTTTATATTCTCTACTTGCAGTTTTAATAGGCATTCCGTTTTTTATAGATTCCAGTGCAGAGTTTAGAGTATCCAAGGAGTAGTTACAATTTTTTTCGCAGACATTCTATAACAACAAAATGCGTCTCTTAATGATTGACTTTCAAAAAACATTTTTTGCTGCACAGATAAAAAATCTTCCTTTCGAATGTTTCATTAGTGTACATAAAACGGACACCCGGATATAATTATGACACCCTGTGTCCGATTTAGGTTAGCAGGTTCAAATTTATTCAACGAAAAGAGAAAAACAGGATACAACTTTATAGGTTTAGAAAAGTACATATAATACAAGGATCGAAATATTTAAATATATGCATAATTCTGACACCCCGTGTCAGAATTACGAAATGTGTATTCTGTTTGTCCAAATTTCTGACACCCTAATAATTTTAGGTTACAACCAAAAAAACACACTTTTAGAAATAAGGCAGAAAACATATTTAAAAACTTATAATAATTAAAAAATATATTTTTATAGCTATGATGTAATAAATAATCTTACTTAAAACTCACAAGGAAGCAGGTTTTCTTAGAACAAAACTGGCATGATCATGCACTTGTCACTTCGTCGAACTACTACAAATATATTTGTAAGTTGGTAGCTCTTATTTTTGTTGTAGAATATCGCAAAAGACTACATATGGCACCACATATATTAAAATATTTTTACTCTAAGGGAAATTCTTATCTTATTAGATAAAATAAAAAGTGTTAGAATTTGGTACAGTGTCAACATTCAGTACATTTACCTTATCTCCTAATAAAAGTAAAATTGTTTGCAATTCACTTTTGTTTCATAAATCTTGCCATCACAGCAACGGACCAACGTAAAATGGCGGAACTGTCAGGAGTTACGCATATTTCCCGGCAATAAATTTAAACAGGGACTTACGCATTATTTTGCTTCACTTCTAGACAGAAAACGGTACATTCACGGAATTATTCACTACGTGGGTAACCATGATTTAGAGTAGATGGCGCAATAATCCATTTTTCAGAAAAAAGGAGTTGTGCAAGACCCAACTTACACTGAAAAAAGAAACCTATTATTACACAGGATTATGTATTTTTTTAATTTGTTTTCTATTAGCTCCCCCCTGTGACCAAATTTCTATACCCTAATACTACAACCGTCGGGCAGCTGCTTACCCAAGGACTATTCCCCCTCGGGCACCAATAAGGTCGCGGCTCCCGATTTTAGACTACTGTTCGTATCTTCGCCCTGGCTTTCTCCTGGTTGGTTGTCGAGCGGCTGACAGACACCTGGCTAAAGTCGAAGCAAAAAACTTCTCGCAGAGACTTCTTATTAGCGGGGATGAGTCAGGCGGTTGTGAGAAATCAAACCCCACTTTAATTCAATACTAATTATATATTGAGTAATGTTCAGAGAGACAGTCTGATCGCTGCCGCTCTGTCTAGGATAACTTTAAAAGCAAAATCAAAGAAAAAGATCAAAAATACTACTTGGTACACTTACCAAAACTTCCGAAACAGAACTGGTGTTAATCCACTGAGAAGCACGAAACAGAATGGCACCCACCGTGCACAGTACACTCCGTCGCGGTCGCCACAACTTTACAAAAAAATCAAATAAGAACCCAAAATAAATCCCAGCTGAATGGTAGTTAACTCCCGACTTAGATTTGATTCCCGCTGATCGTCCCGAAAACTCGACTACTGACTGACTGTCTGATATCCCCGAAAACCGACTCTAGAAAAATATGGCCCAAAACAAAGCCTAGTGCCCGGCACTAGAAAATAAACTTCGATTCCCGGAGCCCCGCAACGACTTTGGACTCCCAGAGTCCTAAACGACTTTTGGATCCCGGATCCACGCAATAATCTCTCGATTCCCGGAGCCCTGCTACGACTTTGGACTCCCTGAGTCCTGCAACTACTTTCGGATCCCGGATCCTCGCAACACTCTCTCGATTCCCGGAGCCCCGCAACGACTTTGGACTCTCAGAGTCCTGAACGACTTTCGGATCCCGGATCCTCGTAATAATCCCTCGATTTCCGGAGCCCCGCAACGACTGACCGACTGACTGGCTTTCGGATCCCGGATCCTCGCAATAACCTCTCGATTCCCGGAGCCCCGCAACGACTTTGGACTCCCTGAGTCATGCAACTACTTTCGGATCCCGGATCCTCGCAACACTCTCTCGATTCCCGGAGCCCCGCAACGACTGACTGACTCACTGCCTCTTCCAAAATCCTAAGCTCCCGATTTTCCAATATTTTAACCCCGCCCTGTATTCTAAAGCTCTCCTATATTAAAACATGGTCGAATCGATCCCACCAATCAATTATTATTAAATTTTTCCAATAAATTATTCCCACTTATGTGTTTTTGTTTTCTATCATAAAAAGAGGGTGTAAACTATCTAAGTATACCGTCGGCCATTACTAAAAAAGGTGTAACTACTCCTTTCTGCAACCGCAGCTTTTTTTCCACAAGGCCCGAAAGTTCCCAGGAACAGTTATCTTTCCTAAAGTTGTTAAATTGACACTTTTCGAAGGAGTCCTGTTAAAAAAAAATTAATAACGAATATCCGGCGAGTTCACGATAACTTTTGAGATGTGTTTATTTTAAATCACGCCGAGATGCTTTTTCAAAGCCGCCTTTCATCCATTTCCGTGAGAACGGCTTCTTTCTCAGCGAACTATACCATCGCCTGTTTCTAGCCCTTGGTTTAACTTAACTAGGTGCCTACTATACAGTATGTCTCTATCTACTAGATCTGCGATTTACTACAGAGTTACGCACTCTGCGAATTACACTGACAATATATCATAGCCAAGAAAATATTGAATTTAGTTATTGTTCCATTTTTTTAAGGAAACAGATATACTTACTTGAGTATATCATCAATTAAAACGCACCTGTAGATTTTACCTTTGGAGGTCTTTCAAATTTTGATAGAGGCTCATCAGTGTCGCTATCGATGTCATACAACAGCCTTCGAGGTACGCTTTTCCTTCTCTTTTGAGATATTTCGTTTTCAGACAAAAGATCACTTGTGTCTTCAGCTAATTTCAGCTTGCGATTTGCCTTGTTCAGATCATCTATCATTAAAAATCAATGTCAAAACGACAAAATATAATTAAACACATATCCTATGAAATTGAATGTTGGTATGTAGCATGGCATACTTACCAGTTTGATAAAGTTATTTGGCAATTTTATATAACTGCCAGCTCGGCGAAGGGTTCGTTAGCTTCTTTAGAGCTTTATTGGAAGATTTACTGTCTTTGAATGGGGGCCAAAAGACCTCCGTTTTTCGAGGAGTTAACCAGCAGTTACACACGGCGACTACAGTGAGTACACGACACTAAGTGACGCCGACGAACACATTTTGTATTGTAGGTTGTTGTTGTTATTTTGCTAGTTTACAACACTGGTAATAGAACAAAGTTCAAGAATACACAAAAAATGTATTACATAGGTACTTTAATAAACCCAAAACTTAAAAATTTTTCACACAATACCGATTACCGATATCGCAGCGGTTATTTTACTGGTGCTGGAACGATACCATGACGTTGGTAATCTGTGGGCATCACACTCGCTCACAGAACAAAGTCATAACCACAAAACATATGTCGGCGCCGCTCAGTCGCCCCTTAAGAAAACATTTTTAAGAGTTAAGCAACTATGACGCTCAGTGACTTCATCTTTGCCGAATCCGCAGCATCAGCAAAATCAGCAGTATCAGCAAATAACTTAAACCGTCACCGGTTCTAACATTGCTTTATATGTTGTTCTTAGTTGCGAAAGGGCTGATGATGCCATTTCCATATTTGGTCATGTCTTTTTTTATTGGTCAAGCCATTGATTGTTTGAGGTTTGGGAACGCGTTGGGGGTACCCCCCCGACGAACGGAACAAAGCCGGGAACCCGTAAGCGACACAAAAATGAATGAGTTAGCAGCTTGCAATTGACAAACTTGGTCAATAGTCATTAGCCTTTTGTTATATGTTGCGAGGGTGAGCGGTGGCGGACCGTTGGTTCCTTGTTCTGTAATATTTGGATAATTGTGCATTAAACTTTGTTTAATTAATCATTAATAAACCGTGCACGTTATCCTGCGTTTTCTTAGAGTGCATGATGGAGTCCTCAGAGGAACTTCACCCTCTAATTACCCCCTTGTCTCCGACATATATAAATTATAAATTGTCCGCGAATTACGTCTCTCGTCATGTCATCGATATGTTTAAATTTTTGTTTTCGCTTCCTCTGTACGCAATGATCTATAACACCTCGTTTAATAACACGAAACATTGTGGACACTGAGACTTTAGTTAATATGTGTGTGAATTCTATTTATAATTTCATTATCTGATTTTTTATTTTTCTTACTTTTTTAAACAATCGTAAATATTTAAAGACACTGACATTGAACATGTGAATCTTTATTATTTTTAATTCGGCATTGCTGTACTGCACTGCTGGGCAATTTGTCGACAACTGAAATTTATGGCCGGTCGCCCAGTGCGGCTATCTTTGTACGCAATTTGCCCGCGAGGGCGTGGCTAAATAAATATGGGAATAAGTTTTTCAAATATTTTAACGCTGATTTGTTACCTAGTTCTTTGGTCTTCAATTGACATAGAAAAGACTATAACTAAATGAAAAATGGTATGTATAAGTCACATTATTTTCATCCAAAGAGTCTATGGTTAACAACTTGACATACTTTTTATGTCTCTGTAAAACTAACAGGTTACTGAAACTGAAACTGAAACTCCTGCATTATGTATCGCCATTCGCTCTCCCCTTTATACGGGAATGTAATCGTCGTAAATAGTACCAACATACTAATTTTAGNTCACAAACTTTATATTTTCTGTTAAACCTGTTTTCTAAACACACAAACAAAATGGAAAGTTGACGGATAAAAAACAATCTTTTAACAATATGAATGTTTAGACATCATAAATAAATAATAAATATTTTTCTTTTGTGTGTAAACAAACATAACACTTTTCTCTATATTTAATAGGAAATGTTACTCAATTTAATATTTACTTATCTTTTTGTCAAAACTTCCAATATTTTTCTCATACTTACTACAAATACATAATATAACCAAAAAAACCGTCATGCTAAACAAACGTGAGTCGTGAATTTCAGTGTGGAAAAGTTAGTAAAAAATTTAAAGACACTAGATTTTACATAGTGAAAAAACTTGTAACAAGCGTAACAAACTTAAAGTTACTTCCTTTTCCTCACCCCGTTCTCCATGTGTCTGGACAAGCTCCATCCCCTCCCTGTTGCGAATCTGGCAATGCTAGTTGCACAGCCATGGTCGTAACTACAAATAAATGGCGCTTGGCAGAATGCTAATATGCCAACCAATAGGAGAATAAACTGCGTGCACGTGACCCAACCAACTGTCCCGATAATTTTCAATTTTGAATTTAGCTTTAATAGAGAGTGGATTACCAACAGTGTGGTTGCCTTCTGTAAAAGGAAGGAGTTCTTAATTTTACATATCTATGCTAAAAATTATAAGTATATCTTGTCCTTTATTAACAAAATTGAAAAATTAAAAAAATTGTAAACACACTGGAATGATGAGTGTATAGGCAGATGCACTGTTTAAGTTATTATATTTTAATAAATAGAAATAGGTATGCTTTTAAAACAAAAATTAAGAAACAACACGTATACTTACGTAAGTATGTTACGTCATAGTGACGTAACAGTACATACGTGAGTAGTACGTGATTTGGACGACGCCATGGCGACGCCCACTATTAGGCAGAGACGTCACTAACCAGTTTTCGACCAAAATGGGACGTCGTTGCAATGTACACTGTTATCTGGGATCTAGTTTGTTTTCCTTATTTTGAACATCTTTTATTATTTTTGTTTTGTAGACCAACTTTTTTGGCCTTCTTTTACTTGTGGATGCTCGGTTGCCCGTTTCTTTTATATCAAATCGTCTTGTTGAAATCTTTATATTTTTAAAAAATTGCCCACTAAGCAAAATATCATCGCAGATTCGTAACATTTTTGTTAGTACGTTACAATGTGAGGTTGGCATTTAAGTAGCAGATACTTCTCCGTAACCTCTTAACATCGTTATATGCCCTCCAGTGCAACAACATCCTAAGAATGTTAATTAAGAAACATTCTTGTTGCGTTATATGCTCATCCCGTAGATCATACTGCCATACTTTAAGAAATGGCAAATTCACGTTTCTGAGACGATATTTGAAATTACTATAAACCTTACAGTAACTTCCCAAATAAGTCCGTTAAATATCTTTTTTAAAATCTAGATGATATTGAAATTACATTTTAAATATTTTTCTTTTACGAAACATTTACATATCTGGTAACGTAACATAAACGTGTCTTTATTACAGCTTAAAAATGTTTATACAGGGTGTTCTTTAAAGAATGGACCATATCTTAAGGCTAGCATCCTTGGTCAAAAATAAGATTATTTAGATCATCTCACCTTAGTACCATCTTGCTTCCTTAAGAAGTTATAGGCCTAAGAAAGTAGTTTTTGTATTTTATTTTTTTACGATAATTTATTTATTTCTTAGGTAATCGTATTCAAACTTATACTTATACAAGTAGGTTTTTTTCTGTGATAAACACGAATAACTTATTGATTTTTGTGTTGTACAGGGCGTTCTGTACATTTAACACAAAAATGAATAAGATATTCGTGTGTATCACATAAAAAAACCTACTTGTACAAAATTTGAATACATACAAATTACCTGAGAAATAAATTATCGTAAAAAAAAATAAATAAAAAAGAACTACTTTATCGGGCTTATAACTTCTTAAGAAGGCAAGATGGAACTAAGTTAACCTAAATCATCTTATTTTGTCCAAGGAAACTAGCTTTAAAGTATGACCCATTCTTTAAGTATCACCGTGGATAGCTACTTTCTGACACATTTGATATACAAGGTGCTCTAATAATTTGTGGGTACGTCTTAACCTTTGAATATAAAAAGGACTGGAAGGAGTATTTAAGTAAAGTGAATAATAAATAAAACATATACTAGTATTAGGTACTTATATTTGGAAATCTGATCAGTTCAAGGCGAAGCTGTAGAATATGCTGTCAGTTAGTTATACAAGATAATTTTTACGTAAATACATTTATAATAGAGGGGCGATATTTTAGGTCGTTTTAAGGAAAGAAAGTCCCTATGAACATATGTTCGTTTTTAAGAAATGAGTTTTTAAAATTATGAAAAAAGATACCCTATTTTGCTATTTGATTGCTAGTCATAATTCGAAGGAAAATATCTCTATAATATTATTTTAATTATTTGTCTGTAGAATCAGTTATACTACATATTTAAAACTGTTTGTTATACAAAAATATTAGTTACCAAAACTTAATGATCGATCAACTTTTGAGACATTTGCCTTAAAGTAATATCTTTATATATAGTTTTAACACCTTATATTTTGAAAACAACGTAGGACATATGTTTGTAGAACCTAAAAATGACCTATCACGCTTTGAATCACCCCCTTTATTAATGGAATATTATTATAGATACAAATTAGAAAATTATGCATACCACTGTGTATTACAATGTCTTCCTCTATGATTGGTGGGGGAGTTTATGTCAATTTTGACTTGACTTTCCTTTTTCCCGGAGCTCTCTGTAAAATCTCTTCACTTTCGGAGGACGACGCTGCTGCATGCTTTTCTACCTGGAGTGTTTCCTCATAAGTATCTGAAAACACAATATAATTTAGGAGATTAAAATGTTTATGTAATGTCTAAATCTGATTTGGTAAGCGTTAAATTTTATTATCATTTCTAAAAAATGTATTTATTATACCTTGCACCATGGTGACAAAAATATGCAGATAATATGTCTGCCTAATCAAGTGAAAATTCAAAAATATGGGTGAAGACAATGGGTTCATTTATTACCTACCGTATTTTCCAAAAAAATTTTTAATTTCAAACAATGGCCAGTTTTCTTCAGGTTTGACGCATTTTATTATTAAAGTTCGCTGATTCTTTGCTAATGTTTTGGGCCAAAATGACTTCCTAATCTGTTCATTCATCCAATTAACTGGTATTACAGATATTTCATTTTTTTCCTCAAACTGGATTACTGCATACTGAAATAATAATTAATTGATATTTCCGGTACAAAGTGGAACATTTACAGACACATATCTATAATAAAAGAATTGTGGCATAAAGCTAAAAAAAAGATTACAATTTTTTTGGTATCCATCCTTAAAATTGTGTATTTTTAATTCTTACCTAATTTTTAGTATGTAAGAGTGACAGAATAACATCATCAATTTTCATAATTGTTTTCGCAATATTAATTATTAGCGACTCTTTCTTAAGATCACTTAAAGGACCCACGGCTCCACAATCAAATTTCAACGAAAGGCAAGGTACTTTATGAAGATGCTAAATTTTCGGGAATAGGATGCTTGTCTAGAATTAATGTGATTTCTTATTATTATTCTAATATGTCTTCTTGAATATGCGCTATAAGGTTTCGTCAAACGCTATATAAAAAAAGAGTAAATAGTGACCAATTATAGGTTAGGTAAGTATTATTACACATTATGTAATTTTTTAAAATTTAACGAAACAATTTATGTGCATTATAAACGCCATTAAGTGCAAACTTGTAATGTCTAACTACTCCCGGCAAACGTTCAATATAACAAAACGAAGCCATATTTACAAAACTGAGGTTACAAAAAATTAAGGATATTACAAAAAAATAATGTGCCAAACTAGAAATTAATACAAAAATAGGTGCTCACCTTACTATCCATTATTTTCAACGAAAGAATTAGTGCGTATGTAATAATTGTAATGTATTCCACCTCGAGTCGATACTGACATTCGATAGTCACGAACATCGAAGAATAAACAATAAACTGAGCGATGCAGTGTTGCCAACTGTGGATTAGCAATAAATACCAACTGGTACAAAAAAAATTACCAAAATATACTAAAACCTATTATGTACTTAATTTACAATTAGAAAAATATTGGAATCAGAGTTAATTTGAACTGTTATGGAGATACTACTATAAACTGTATAATACAATACATAAAAGATAAATTTTCAAAGAAAAACAAAAACTAAACATAAATATTAAAATCCAAATCTGCTTCCACATCAGACTTATACGCTTCCAACGTTTTAACTTTATCCATTAAACTATCAGGCAATTTGTAAGTTGCACAACACAGATTCTGTCTTTTAAGGCCTGATCTTATTGTTAAAATTGACGATAGCAGTTCAGGTGACATGCGATTCCTTATTTTAGTCTTTACTTTCATCATACTAAATAATCTCTCTACTTCTGCATTTGAATGTGGAATTACTCGCAATGAGATAGCAAAATTAGCTAATTGTCCAAATGAAGCACTATTTCCAGCATCTCTGTATTTTTTAACTTCACACCAAAAGTTTTTTGTGTTTTTTATATTTGTCCACGTTAACAGATGTATTTTATTCCACTGATATGATGATAGATGTAAGGAATTAGGAAATGATGGATGACGCAACAATAACGAAAAGATACGGAACACGGAACAACAATAGATGGAACAATGGAGCGCCAAAGAACTTTAAAATGGGATCAAAATTACAAGTGCCAAGTTACTTTTGTTTTGATGTTTATTCATGATCAGGATCTGATCCAGGGAGATCTGTCCGGCAGAATTTTTATGATTTTACATAATAAGATGACAAGAAAACACTAGAACATATACTAATTTAAAATTAAAAATACTAAATAATATACAATATACTAAATTCAAATTTTCAATACTAAATGGGACGTTCAAAATACCAGATTTAGTATTAAATATACCATGTTGGCAACACTGGATCGATGTCGAGTCGATAGTCATTAAAACTCTCTGTAATCTATGGTCACTAAACGCTAGACCACGTAAAACCACGATCTCTACGTCGAGTAGAGCGCAAGTCTTGATTGAGAGTGAAGTGAGCACACTGTTTGAATAAATGATGTTTTTAACAATACAAATTTAATATATTTTAAGAGTTAATAAAACGTATTTATGTTAATTTAGAAACGTATGCTTAATGTTTTTGCGAAGTTAATAAAACCTTAAAAATTAAGGGAATGTCACAAAAAATATTTAGCTTAAGAACGTCACCTGTACGCCTTTGTTTCGTACAGAATAACATTACCTTTTATAAGTCACGAGGATGTTTTTAAAATGTTTATGAGAAGATTCTAATCATAATGAAGCAGAAATGATTTTTAAAAACGTCTTTGAAATATAATTTCGAGTTATGTTAAAATCCAACATTTTATTAACATAATTCAAATGTTTCATTATAAACATTACGTTATAACAAATATGTTCCTTTTTATTAACGTTTATGAAACATCCTTTTTATGTTGTTTGCTTAGTGGGTGCTTGCAATATTCCACTGTAAACTGATTATCTGCTATATTAACTAATTAAAAAAAAAGGTTATAACATTTTTATGAATTTTAAAACGTATTTTTTCATTTCCTCCCCTTGAACCACCTGCCCAAGAACACACTGTCATAAAATGCCTTGTGAAAAAATTATCCACTAAGGTGTAACGGACATTAAGCCCATACCATATATATATTTGCCAATATTTTACACAATTTTTCAGTATCAAACCTTTCTTCTGTAGTTGCAAATATATCACTGTTGTCTATAGTAATTATAGATGCGGAGTCACATGATGAAAAGGAGTCCTGCTGCGCTAATGACATTTGTTGTGGAACTTGAATTGTACTATTATGTATTTCTTCGTCTATAGTTGCTTGAGTTTGGGATTGAGGTACTACTTCTTTTTCCTATAATATTTTTTTTATTATTTCATTATAGTGGGTTTCATGTTGATATGTACTTACCAAACAAGACATATAGACCAGGCGGTATCTGTTTTGGTTTGGGTGAATCGTATATCCACGGAGATTTTTGGCTTTTTGGCTTCCAAATATTACTAGAAATGAAAATTTTTCTATGCGCATAAAAAAACATGGGCTTAACTTTTGACGGCACAATATGTAAAAAAAAATGGAAAAATGTCATATTTTTCTTCCTATTTAATTATGTATCTTTTTAAGAGTTGATTTTAGGCGAAAATGGAAGAGGAAACAAATGTTTCTAATTAAATTTTTTACAATACCTGACTGGTTACAAATTGAACGAATCATGATTATTATGGTAAAAATCGAAAAAATCACAAAAATGGGGTTAAAAAACAATACTTTTTAGGGAATTTTTTTGGTGTATTTAAATTGGGTGTAGGACCTTTATACTTGGCTCAAGAAAACTTCATGTTATGTAGAATCATCACACCAAATT